>NC_143525.1:46741660-46894199 GCF_031878675.1 Megascapheus bottae | reverse complement strand
GCCTGCAGTCTGGGTTCCAGCATCTTCCAGTCTCATTCCAGAGGCACTGGATGGACAATCTGCCTTACTCTGTTCCCATATGTCAGATACAGCCACAGGCCAACAGGAAGCAAACAGAATCCCAATCACTCCAGAACCCAAAATCCCAGAGCACCCAACCTATAATTTGATCCAGATCTTGAGACACATTTCTGAAAGGCCGTAGAGCCTGAGCTTGTTAACTTACCTCTGTAATGGAGCTAATAATTCTTCACATCGGTCATTGGAGGGGACCAATGCACACAGCTTTCTAGGGGTAGTAGATTCAGTTAGTAGTCTCCTTATCCCAAATCCCTATTTATCCAAATACATCTAGAGCCAAGCAGAGCACTGGTGACTCACACCTGGAATCCTAGCTCTTCTGAAGGCTGAGATCTCAGAATCAAGGCTTGAAGCCAGTAGAAAAGTCCATGAGACTCCTACTTCCAGTTAACCAACAAAAAGCCCCAAAGTGGAGGTGTGGGCTTATGTGGGAGGTCACCAGGCTTAGGGAGTGGGGAGAGCTAAGGGACAGCACCTTGGCCTAGAGTTCTAGCCCCAGTACCAGCACCAAAATAAAATCAAATCTAGGTCTAGAGTGTGGTGAACAGAACGGGCTCTGTCTCCTGAGGTGTGGACACAGAGACTCCAGTTCAATTCTGAAGCACCGTACAATCTCCTGAAACCACCCTACCAAGGACTGAGTTTGCAACCATATCCCTCAGGGGGAGGGAGGCTCCCACAGCAAGAGCCACAGCCGGAGAATACAGGCCAAGGAACATTAAGCATGATTCCCAGGGGGCGCCATCTGGATAGAGCAGACACGGCTCATCTCAGCTTCACGAGGCCCAGGGCTGGGCATTCACTGTGGAGAGTCCCTTACCCACAGGGGAGAGCTGAAATTTTCTACAAAAGCCTCCATCTTTTTAATTTAAAAAAAATCTCAGCTATCCCTTTCTGACCACAGAGAAGTAAATGAATGAGACAAGGACAATTTCCTAATCCTTCGGTATTGTGATTTTCTTAGCATGTAGTAGGCTTCAGCTCTGACTACGACGTTTTAAGTCTCTGTGGAATATTAATGCTTTTAAATTGAAAAAAAGAAATCCTACATTATTGTTTCTAGCTGGACATGTACTCAACCTCTGTAAGGCTCATCTCCTCCTGTAAAATGGAAGATGGCCAAGTCAGATCACTACTAGAAGCATACAGAGGCAAATCATGTTGCAAAGGGTTATAAAAGCTTTTGTGTGTTGAAGTTCCTGATAAACATATTTATCATCATGTATCATCATGCTGTATATATAGACATACATATATATGTATATTTCATATTTAAAAATATATATTTTATGCTGGTCCTGGGGCTTGAATTCAAGATCCTTGTTCTCTCACCTGATGTTTTCACTCAAAGCTAGCACTCTACCACTTGAGTCACACCTCCTCTTCTGTCATTTTGCTGGTAATTGTAGGTAAGAATCTCACGAACCTTTCTGTCCAATCCTTAGCTCTCAGACTCCTGATTAGCTAGGATTACAGGCATAAGGCACTGGTATCTAGAAAGTGTGCCTTTTGATCCAGGATATGTAAGAAAAAAATCCCAATATCTGCCAGTATATATGCAAAAGTGTACCTGAATATGCCTATGAGTATACAGAAGGCTAGAAACAGTGACTGCCCAATCCAGATTCATTCTCATAGTGTGAAATGGGTCCCCAGGAGATAAACCACTAATGGAAACAAATTGCTAAAACAGTGCATATAACACAGTTTATAAATTTAAAAAGAGTTAAAGATGTTGGTCTAGCTATAGATATGCAAATGATAGGTAATCATAACCGATCTTTGTTCAAATGACCCAGAAGAAATCATATACAGCATTTACATAAGAGGAAATGGACTGACAGGGGCTTGTAGAAGAGGGGAGACACAGAGGTTGGAGAGAACTCCAGCTTGTGTTTTCCATTTCCTGCAGTGTTCAGACACTTAATCCAACGCTCAATAATACCTCCAAATAAAGAGGAAGACAGACACAGATAAATACAATTGTCACTGCTTTCTTAAACATACAGAGTGGAGGGTATTTATCAGGAAGCTTAACACTTTATCACAATAAAAGGAAAATCTGCAATGTATCTCATTTGTTTTAGTTATTCTTTGTTGGATTGCAAACCACCTGAAAACACAATGGCCTAAGATAATCATGGTTTCCTGGCTTGCCCTGATTCTATGGGATGATAAGGTAATTCCAACCTGGCTTGCTCAGATGTGGCTGCCTCCAGCTGCAGTTGACTGGAGCTTGGGCTCAGTTGGAGCAGATGGGCTTATTTTTTCCCATCATCTCTCATCTGCTTGGTCCTGTCCCAGGTTCCAAGTGGTTGATACAGAAGCTATGAGAATGCTTGGGGCTTACAGGCCACATTGTGTCCCTCCTGTCACATGTTTGGTTAAAACAAGCCACAAAGTCTTAGGGATAGGAAACCTACTCTCAGCTCTTGGGAGAATTTGGAAGGAATTCTAGGTTACATTTAATCTACCACCCTAATATACCATCCTAACTGTTGTTTGCATGACTGAAATCATTATTTTTATCAGTTGGTTTTGCTCTGTGATCCCTGGAGCCCTAGAACACAGTAGAACGGACTCAGTAATGGTATGTATGTTGGATAGATGGATGGATGGATGGATGGATGGATAGATCTGTGAATGGCTTCTCTCCATCTGGCAACTTTTTTATTCTTCACTCTCTTGATATTCCAAACCTTTAGCTACCATGTCTCCCAGTTCAAGCCAGGCTGGTGGACCACAGCCCTGGGTGTGCATTCAGATGAATAGCCAAACTGGGCTTCAGAGGGCTGTGGCTTTTACCTCACCCATCCCTGCCTGATCTGATCAGGAGGCCTGGGCTCATCAAGGCCATGAGCTCTTAGTGCTAAGTTTCTTCTGCTTCCTCTTTGTTCCAGATTTCTCCAGGCTCTGATGACCACATGTCCCTCTTCCCACGCCACAGGAAATTTAACCTGAGGTGAGAGAAATGAATACCTATCCAGGAGTAAGAAAGCAAACTTCAAGTCCAGGATCAGAATGACCTTGAGCAACTCAACTTTCACTGCCTGGGTGATTCTATTTTTTTTTCAGGTGTGAAAACCTAACAGGAGTTAACCTTAGTGTCTTATAATTCAATCCAAACAGCTCTAACTCTAACCTCTCCGCTGTGGGAATGCTATTTTATTTTTTGGTTGGTCGTGTGGCTTGAACTCAGGACCTGGCCTGGGTGCTGTCCCTGAGCTATTTCACTCGGGGCTAGCACTCTACCATTTTGAGCCATAGTGCCACATCCAGTTTTTTGGTGGCTCATTGGAGATAAAACTCTCAAGAACTTTGTTGACCAGGCTGGCTTGGAACTGTGATCCTCAGATCTCAACCTTCTAAGTAGCTATGATTACAGATAGGGTTGAGACTCTAGTAACCAGCCTGGCAATGCTTTAAAAAAAAAAAACAAATACACAATGACAAATTAAAGCAGCTTTATCAAGATACACCACATCATTGTAGAGTTTGTCCATGTAAATTACACTTTACCTATCATGAGGAGTACTGTTTGAAGCCAGAGCTCTAGACCCTCAAGCAAAATGAGCACAAACAGATATATTTCAATATATTTGTCTAACTTTTCCACTGGGGGTGGATAACATTCCTAAGGTGTGTTTTCAGCTGTGCACTGGGTTCTGGGTTCCCCATCCTCTGTAGGTAAGGTGGTTGTGAACACTGGTCTGGGACTTGCAGCCAGGAAGGAATCAACAGCCATGCAGCATGCCCTCATGATGAGGGCTGGGCCAGATTTAAAGTGGCAGTGGCAGCTGCCAGAGGCAGACGCATGTGTGTACATGTGCACACACACACACACACACACACACACACTTGCACACACACTCCTCATACCTTCTGCATGACAGCACTGACTGACTAAACCTCCCTCCCATCTTTCTCCCAGGACTCACAGCCAAACATGATGTTTGTTTCATGTAGTAAATCCAGACAAAACCTATCTGAAATCCACTGAAACAAACAGATGCACTGACAGACTCAGTTGAAGAGGAGTGGAGTCATCTTGAAAGCAACCACCCACCTTTCAGTCAATCTCAGAGCTCAGATCAGGACTATAAGAAGCTGTGAGACAGGGAGGGAGGGCGTGTCCCCCTTCACCTCTGTGCCTCTCCCCTCCCACCCCATCCTCTTCTCTGTCAATCATTGGTGAACTGAGTTCTGCCAAGCATTCACAAAAAAGACCAGCATGCACTGCAGGGCAAAGCAGACACCTATACACTTAGCTTTACAGTTTGCTAGCTGCATCCTCTTGACAAGTCATTGAACTGCCCTGTGCCCTAGTTTCTTCACATACAAAGTAGGCACAGTGCTGTACACTTCTGTAAACCTAAAAAGGCGGGTCACAGAATAGCCATCAAGCAGTACAACTTCCCTGTCTGCCAACGAAGGGCAAACTCATGCTTCCCACCATGGGGAAAGGGCATGTAAGAACAGAACTTTGCTCAGGAGCTGATGGAACAGTCTAGGGGGCAGATGAGCGCAAACAGAGAATGCACAGCTGTAATCCTAGGGTTACAGTTACTCGGGAGGCTGAGATTTTGAGATCACAGCTTGAAACCAGTTCTGCCCTTACAGGAAAGTCCATAGGACTCTCTTCTCCCATTAACACGCAATACTCTGGAAGTGGAACTATGTCTCAGTAGCCTTGAGCAAAATAGCTAAGGGAGAGAGCATAAGGCCCTGAGTTCAAGCCCCGGTACCAGCAAGACACACAGACACACACATGCACACACACGCACACACACACACACACACCTACGTAATACACAAACTTTCATTGCTGGGACAATAGAGACAAAGAGACCTAGGATACCAGAAGCCTCTGAAACAAAGCCCCATCTCTAGCTGCCAGCCATAAGGAAGTGGGGACTTCCATTCCACAGCTTCAAGCCCGAGTTCAACCAACAAACTGAAGGATCTTGGGAACTGATTTTCCCCAGATGCGCCTGCAGGGAACACAACCCTGTGGTACCTCAGGTACAGCCCCGAGAGACCCATGGCAGAGGGCCCACAGAGCACATCCAGACTCTGACTTAAAAGGACAGAAAGTGACAGTCAGTAGTTTAATTCAGGAAGTTTGTGGAGATTTGTTATATGCCAATAGAAAAGGGATAAAAATTACTATTTCTTGTACTGCCCCATACAACTGCCATTCAGTTACTATTGGGCAACTCTAGCCCCTTTGCTCCTTCCTTTTCACAGATGTCCCAGCATCAATACCTTCACCCGTGCTGCTTAACACATGAGAACCCTGACTCTGCTACCCACCGGTTGACATCTGCTCTCCTGCATGAGTACTAGACTGAACCTCTATAGAAAATGTCTACCTAGGTGGATTACTCTCTGTTTATAAGGTCCTTAAGTCTATATAGCCTCTAGCTTGAATCTACACCCAGAAATATCTGCCCAGTATCTATCCTGGACTCTTACCTACCTGTGTCAGACACAGCCCTTAATCTAGTTCTTGTCCATTCCTTTCCCAGGGCAGGTTCTGAACCCCTAGTCCTTCTGTCTGAACCAAGTCCTGTCTGATTCTCCAGGTTTTCTGAAAACACCTTACTGGACAGTAGAGCATTTCCACTTTCTTCTTAGAACTCTCAGTCCTCAGGACTGAAAGAAAATGAATTTCCATCTTTCCTGAATAACCCACTCTTAGATATTTCATTAGAAGAGCACACACAGATAAAAGACAGGTTCTTTAATGGGTTAACATGGGCAAATGAGGCCAGGAAGGATGAAGGCTGCCATTGGCTTCCAAGGCAAATTTAATATGCTACATGCTATGGCTGGGATATACAAATATAATCTCATTCAGTAAAGCCCCTTCAAACAGCTGTCATTGTCCTCATGTACCATAAATGCCTCTAGGTCATAACAGTGATGAATCCACTTCAAATGGGGGAGGATTTGAATCCAGTTCTGTCTCACACTAAGATGCTGCTCCAGTCAGTCCCTCCAGGGCTTTAGAGAGGGGCTTCTGAGACCCCAGCTGTCAGAAACTCTGGGATCCGGGAGGGAGGTTAGAGATCCAGTGGCACAGGCCTGCCCAGCACTAATGGGCTGTTTCACTGATTTCCCTTGCTGGGTCTCCCTTAAAGAAACAGCCTCCGGCATTTCCAGTTCCCAGCCAGGGTTGGAAATCTCAGTTCTGCTTCTCAACTACCAAGGCAGGAAGGGCTAATTCCAGATCCCAGGAAAAAAAAAGGAATTCTCTACTCCTGTTAAAAGGACCTGTGGGCCATGCCAGTTGGAGAAATCAGAAGGTGTGAAGGGGAAAAAAAAATCACACACTGAGTGGAACCATTCATTAGTTGTGTTAAGGGAATAAGAAAAAAACACTGGCTTATTCCCTTGTATGCTCATAGCAGCATTATTTTAAATTCTGTGACTTATGAAAATTAAGTATCTGGCAAGGTTCCCACTTGAAGAGTTAAAAAAAAAAACTTGGAGAGGGGCAGGAGTTTGGACTAGTGGTTTAGTGCTAGCCTATGTGTGTAGTGCCACACACATGGAAAAATCCACAAGTAAATGAAAGGACCTCCAGGATATAGAAACAAAAGTCATATGATGAGTGATTGTTACCCTTAATGTACTATGTTATTTCTCATCTCTTTTGCCGTCCCTTGGTTATCTGATATTGTTACAGTATTTTACCTTGTTATCTGATATATTGGATATAGGCTTATTTGGTTATTTGAAATAGGATAGGGAAGGAGGGAAAACAAGATGAGGGGTGGGGGTGGAGGGAGGGAAATGGGGACTAAGACATGAGAAAGGGTATCAATGTTTGTAAAGTAATGCACCTTCTATTTAGTGAATATAATGTAACCCTTCTATTAATTACAATAAAAAATATATGAGAAAAAAAAGGACCTGTGGGGCCGGGAGTTTGGCCCAGTGGTAGAGTGCTTGCCTAGCATGCACAAAGACCGGGGTTCAATTCCTCAGTAACGAATACATAGAGAAAAAGCCAGAAGTGGTGCTGTGGCTCAAGTGGTAGAGCTCTAGCCTTGAGAAATCCCAGGGACAGTGGTCAGGCCCTGAGCCCAAGCCCAGGACTGGCAGGAAAGAAAAACAATTAAAGGACAAGAGGCATGCCCAAGCTCCTCCTTGTAGCCTGGTATCCTGTCACTGGTGTTAGCAACTTTGGGTTGTTTGCTTTCCATTTACTTTCCCTGCTGGCACTAAAACCTCATTAGGGCTCTGACAGAAGAGAAATGGCTGGGATGGGGGAGAGAAACTGTTCATTTCCCAGAAATTCATCGCTAGTCTTCCACAGCTTGATTCCTAGCAGGCTGGTTATTAACGGGGAAGACCCTGGAGCCCCCGGGAAACCTGGCCAAGGTGGGTCCAGGGCTGGTACAGGGTAGGCCCGGGGTCCCAAGGAGCCCTAGCATGCTTCCCATCCTGTGTGAGCCAGGCCTTGCAGCCTGTTCTGCAGTGGCTGAGAATCATCACACCTGGCCAGGGCTAGGATTGCCTGGGCTCCTCTCTGGGAAGGCTCAGTCTGTTGAGCAAATGAGTCTGGGGAAAGAGGGAATGTTTAACCTACATAAGGCAATCTCTTTTCGGAATCACTTTAGCACTTCCCCTCTGCAGATGAGAATGACAAGCTGAGTGCCAAGCCAGCCACCTTGCTCTCTCCCCTTCTCCCCTCCGCCCCCCCCCCACCTTCCTCCCACGACCTCTGGCACTACATTCTCTCTCCTCGCTCTCCTCCCCAACACCAATCACAGACAGAGACCTGGATCCTAAGCCTGAGTCTGCTGATCCGAGACTGGTACCTTGCTGTTATGGATGTAGGAGACTTCTCTGGAAGCTAAGGAAGATGGAAGGACAGTTTCAGAGACACACTGCTGCTCTGACATGCACTCAGAGGAATATTTTAGGCAACACCACAGAACCTGTTAAGGACCTATTAGGACACAGCAGGGTCATGGGCATATATATGCATACGTGTGGTATCTGTAGGGGAGCTTGGCAATGCTGTAACTCCTGCCAGAGACAAACCCACAGTTTCCCAGAATGAAGACCAAGATGCTGGAAAGTGTATTTTTGGAGGGGCAATGAGGTCAAGAGGAAATGGAGGAAGACAGACGGGGAGTGGAAGGGTGGGTGAATGTATCCATCATATATAACATATGTGTGTAAAAATGGAACTATAACCTGAGGGGATGGTGGTCTAGGAGAGATGGGGAGGTACAACAGAAGGCGTGACATTGATTGAGATGCATGGTACTCATAAACTGGCTTGTGGAATGGAAACCCCATTGTACAACTATATCAAGATTGTAAGTGTGTGAAAAATAAAATGAGTTTTTTAAAGAATCTGATGATGGAGCATCCATTATATCCAAGACTGCCTTTCTGAGTGTCAAATCCTGGGCCCCGGGAATGACAAGCCCTCCCTTAGGGACGACCCTGTGCTGGCTCACTGGTCAGCCTGAGTGGGGCTAATGCAGTGCACACAGACAGCCCTGTTTGTGTAACAGTTTTGGGGGGGCTAATGTTACCTTGCTTGTTCCTCCCGCCTATCACCCCCTATGATCTACTCTTGGCCTAGATTAGCTGAGGTACATCCAGCTTTACCTCCAGCCCTTACAACTTCTTCCAGGATGTCTTTCTACTCCAGAATTCTCTCTTTCTCTTCCTTCATTGTAACCCAGACAGCATGGAGAAGGCTCTGTAATGGAAAGCTGAGGGTCACATCTGAATGTTGCCTCTGACACCTGCTCATTATTTCGCTCATTTCTCACCTCTCTAAGTCTGGTTTTACTTTTTTTTCTTCCAAAGAGGCATTAAAAGATATCTTTCTGTTAAGTCAACAGAATGACTGGAGGATTAAGCGAGACTCTGTACCTACGGGCTTCAGTGAGCATACAGGTCTGCAGGGAAGCCAGGTTGTCCATAGCTCGGACCTGTGATCCTACCTCCTTGGGAGGCAGACATCTGAGGATCATGGTTTGAAGCCAGCCCAGGCAGGAAAGTCAGTGAGACTCTTATTTCCAAATAACCAGCCAAAAAGCTGAAAGTGGAACTAGAGAATGGTGAAGTGCAGCAGTCAGGTCCTGAGGTCAAATCTCATACCAGCACACACACACACACACACACACACACACACACACACACACACACACGACTGAAAGGAGTAGAAAATACCATCACCAGTGGTGTATCTCAGCCTAAGCAGCTTCCTAGAGAGGCCCATGTTTTCTTCATTTGTGAAACAGGCACATGTTTTTTAGCTTCAGAATTCTGAAGGTCACTGAGAGAATTCCGAAGGTCAGAAGGTCAGAGAAAGAGAGGCATACACAAAAAAGGGGCTCTGCAAGTGTTTGGGGGAGTCATTTTTTATTGGATTTCGAGTTCTGCGGTACTAGTTGGGTGGCATATTCTGCACAGCCTGTGAAAGGTCATCCTTCCTGTCCCTAGACTCTGGGTGAAGGTGTGAATTCTGAGCAGCAGCATGTTTTCCCTGAGATCTTAACAAGATGGTGCAGCCGCCAGCCATGCATGAAGTTAATTTAGCTTCTGCAACTGCCTGGCTGTTTGGGGAGCAGGAGGCAGACTTAGCTCTGCCTGGGAAGCAATGGGAAAGAAGCAGCCAGCCCAGGTCCAGCCCAGTGGCCTGTGTCCCACAGGGACTAGCAGAGCCAGGCAAATTTCACTGTCATCTCCTGGTTTGTTTGCATCTTAACTGGGAAAAGTTTCCAGAAACAATCATTTCGTTGTTTTTCTACTCACTGCTAGCTCAATAAAAGGTGGTTCTTTTAATTAATCGCAATGTTTCTCATTATGCTTTTTTTCGTTAAATAAAAATGTTCTTTTTACCCTCCTTGAGTCTCTCACAGCCTCCAGGCAAGCTTTCCTCAGCATCTGTCAACTTCCCAAATGCTAGAGGTGGATGCGATCTCAGTGCTTATGAAAACCAGGCCGCCTTGTTTGGCAAATGAAGAAACCAAAGTGTCCAGGGAGGTGGAATTACACAAGTTTATACACCGAGCAAGAGGCTGAGTTGGGATTCAAGACCGAGAAGCCCAGCCTTGCACTTAACATTTGCAGAATATGCTAGAACATGCTGTCAATGAATTACAAAGTCAAACAGAGTAGCTTGATTCTCTTCCCTTTTAACAACACACACACACACACACACACACACACACACACATGAGTTGAGGGTTTTTTTTTAATTTTTCAACAACTGGAGTGATTATACTGTTTAAAATGAATAGGTGAATTCCTGGACATTTTTCTATGAAGCAACTTTCTATTTCAGTGAACTCTTCCCCATTGATTTTCTTCATAAAGATCAAAGCAAAAAGAGTGTTGTAAAAAGAAAATTGGCCTCTATATTTAATAAAATTACCCAGGAATGTGACAATCCACTCTAAGTACATGCTTAAGGAGAAATCTAAAGGACTCCAATGAAATACTAATAAGAACCCTGAAAATATTAACAGACTTTGTACTGAAAATGATAAAGACAAAGAAAACAAGAAGAATAATAACATCATTTTATATCCTGCTCACCTGGATCTCATACTTATCAGAGATGTAGGCATTAGCCAAGTCCTGGGGCTTGAACTCAGAACCTAGGCTGCTGTCCCTGAGCTCTTTTTTCACTGAACGCTGGCTTTCTACCACTTGAGCTATAGAGCCACTTCTGGCTTTTTGGTAGACTCTCATAGACCTCCCTGTCCAGAGGGGCTTCAAATTACGATCCTCAGATCTCAGCCTCCTGAGAAGCTAGGATTACAAGTGTGAGCCACCAGTGAGTTCCCAGCCCAGATGCACACATTTATTAATGTGTGGATGCTATCTTGAGGAGTGTTTTCCTGCCCACATTCATCCGTCTTCACTTCACAGAAGAGGATGTCTGCAGCCACAGAAATATTGAAAGGAATTGTGGCACACCTAGGGACTGACTCTCACAGGTGGGACTAGAAAGAAGCATAGATCTTCAGTGCGTTTGTGACATCTCCCACTGGGAAAACTATCTCCCAATCCTCAACCCACACACAGGGCAGTGTTCTTGAATTGAATCTATCTGGCTCCATCTCCTTCTATTCTCTGGTCTATCAGCTCAAGCTGATGAATCTAAATCTGCCTATATCTTTTAAATCAGCCACTTGGCATATAAGCGTATACGACATAATCAAGAATCTAAATGTATGAATGTAGTTCTCTCCAAATTCATTTCTTGAGACTCTATTCCCAGTATGTCTGAGATAAAGTATTCTGGAGATGGTTGGAGCTGAGTGAGTTTTAAATGTAGGTCCCTAGCCCAAGAGGACACTATCCTTTTAATGGCCTGAATTCTTTAGGTTATTGGTATATTTTAGTTGTACAAAGTATTGGGTTTCATTAGGAGATTTTCATACAAGCATCTACTGCATTTTAATAATATTCAGAATTTCTATTCCACCTTTCAGCCATCCCTTTTCTAGAACAGTGCCCTTCTAAGACAAGGAAGTAAGAGATCTTTGGCTTCCTCTCCCCTAGGTGAGATGCAGACAGAAGATGGCCACCTGCATGCCAGGAAGAAAGCCCTCACCAGAAATCAAATCAACTGATACCTTCACCCCGGACTTGCAGCCTTCAGCACTGTGATAAGGGACTGTTTATCTGGACTACTTTGTGATGGCAGATGAAGAAGTCTGAGACACCCCACAAAGTAGACTGCCTGGCATCTTAGATCACCCTGTTTTGACGATGCAAATGCTGAGGCCCAGAGAAATGGAGGGGTTTTCCCTAAGTTCACGTGAGTGATGCTAAGTATACACTGACTGACCCCTCTGAGCCAGGCTACCAACCACAAGAGTCCTCATATCCCAAGTCTGGACCCACATGCCAGCTCTTCCTAGAAAGGAGGGAGCGATGCTTTTACACACATCCTTCGTGGCATGAAATGTGTGAGAACTTCTGATGACCACATTTGCACTTCCACTGGGAGGTAAAGATTTCATGTTCTGTCTTCTTCAAAATCTAAATACTGTCATAGTACCTTTGGCCATGTTTTCATTCATCTATAATCCACCCATCCATAGTCCATCCATCTATCTAGCCATTATCCATACTCCATCCATAATCCATCCATGCATCATCCATCTATAGTCTTCCTACCCCTAATCCATCCATTAATATTCTGAGCACTTATTAGATGAACTAACACCCCCCATGAACATTAGGTTCTATCAAATGTGAACCAGCAAGGAGAAGTGGCCAAACAAATGTCTATCAAGGACTACTTTGTGGTCTGAGCACTATATTGATACTTTGAATTTGTTTTCCACCTTAGTAATCAAGCCAACTTGAAACTTGGCCCATCTACCAATTACAGAGGTAGACACCTGGGGAGACAGAGAAAAGTGACTTGCCCAAGGTCACAGTGCTATCGGGTGGTGGAGAGGTTGTGGTTGGAACTGACAGCTTGAGTTCTCTCCATTGCACAGTGCTGCAGGAAAACTGGAACTGTTCAGGGGTGACTTTCAATTTCTATACCTCCTACCTACTCCATACCCCTGCCCTTCTCTGAGGATTGGTTGGTTCCTGCTACTTCTAATGCAGGCAAATAGGTTAAAGGATAAACTACTTAACAGCAATAAAACACTATATTAATCACTAGTATTAGGAGGAAGCCACCACCGTTTTCATCATCTTACAAAGGATAGTGCAGAACAGTGAAGTGATTTGGTCAACACACAAGGACACACAATCCTCCTTGTCAGGTCTGTTCCTAAGAGGCAGCTCAGGCAAAGGATGGAGAAGAAGAAGTCTGTATAAGAATAAACATGTGCACGAGGCCCCACCCTGGGCTCTGGAGGGGAATGGAAAGCCAAGGAGAGGGGTTTAAAGAACTCTGTACAGACAAAGGAGAACGTTCACAGCACAAATGACAAATGCAACGGGAGTGGAGTGTGCAAGACACACTTCAGGATTGTAAGCACAATACCCACGAGACTACAGGAAATCCTGTTTTAACATTCCAGGTTAGGGGCAGAAAGAGAGTCTGGCAAGAGAGCCCTGGAGAGCTCTGAGCATGTAGCCAGCAGCCTGGAATCATGACAAGAGCCTCTCAGCAGAACCCTGAAAAACACTTCTCTCTAGTCACTCAGATGTGTCTTTGAACACCAAAGAGGCAGGGTGAAGAGGAGGGACAGGTTGTGCAGCAGCAGAAACAAGACGTTTAGCGTCAGGCTCTTTACAAACTCCACCTTTCCTGACTCTGAGCACCAACAAGCCCTTCAGAAGTTGTCCATCTCCTGGAGCCTCCATTCTCAGTCACCGCAGGAGCATATCCATGGCGCTCACAGGGGCCAGAGAAGTGCACCAAACAAGAAAGGGGGCATCGGTGAGCTCCCAGGTGACCTAAACGCCAGGCTGATTCCTCTCCCTTCCAACTGGATAGCATGCAAAGAAAGCAGAGTCGCAACTTTTTAAAAAATGCTGTTATTATTATTATTATTTTAAAGGAGCTCCTAACTTAAGTGGGGCACAGGGGAGAGAATCACTGAAGGGAGCTAGCAGAAGAAAGCAACATATTGCATAATCTCCTAGATGACCTCTGGTGATGGGTTGCCTTTCCTGTGGTTTCTCTTCCCTTGGCCACACCAATCTTCTCAAGCCTTGTGACTAAATAGTCATTCCCCTAAGAACTACTTCCCCAGCACAAATGTATTCATAACATTTGTCAAAAAGCATCAGAACTTGCTTAACATCTTTAGAGATACTGTGAGTCAAAAATCACAACAATAATCCACTAAAGTTAAGATCTTCAATCAAGAAAATGACCCATACCAAGTTTTAATAAACATACACAGCCATAGGACTCTCAGACACTGGTGGTGGGAGTATAAACATGTGAAAACTCCATTAGACATCAACTTTAAGTCCCTTTGTTTTGTTTGTTTTCCTAGTACTGGGGCTTGGAATTGGGGTCTGGGAATGACCCTTAACTCTTTTGTTTAAGGCTGGTACTCTACCACTTGAGCCATAGCTTAATTTCTGGCTTTTTTGTTGGTTAGTTGGAGATAAGAGTCTCACAGACTTTGCTGTCTGGGATGGCTTTGAACTGTGATCCTCGGATCTTGGCCTCTGGAGTAGCTAAGATTACAAATATAACCCATTAGAACGCAGCTCACAGTCTCTTAAAAAGAACATTTAAAGCCCATCCATTATACAACTCAGCCATTACAAGCCTGCCTGTCTACCTAATAAAAACAAATGCATGTGTTATCTAAAAGACTTGTCCACAAACATTTCTTCAAATGGGAAACAACCCAGTGTCTATGAATGCAGAATTGACAGTGAGACATCCCAGTGGGACACCCCATTATACACAGAAGCAGGCGTAAATATCAGATCACTTAATTACAAGTAACAGAATCTTAGCACACACTGCATGACGAAAGCAGGTCCTTGGCTGCATGGAGACAACAGGGTGTAGGAAACACAGGGTGGGGGATGTAAATTCTAAGAGCAGACTCATTTGGCTGCCATTTTGATTGCTGGTGGTGGTTCTATAGTAGAGGTCAGATTATATTGCTCACGGTAAGCATGCATTGCTGGTTGTCCATTTGTGTCAATGAGTTCAATAAAGCTGTTTTAAAAGATCCACAGAAGGAGGTTGACAGTAGCCTCAAAGTTATACGAGAAACAGTACACAGGCTCACAGCATTTACAAGTGTTGACATACCCATGCAATCCAGAGGAATACTACACAACCACAAAAACGGACAATCTAGTGTCTCGTACAGCAACGTGTCTGAGTCTCACTGAGACAAGGCTGAGAAAAGCAGGTGAGACACAAAAGAACAGGCAGTCTAAAATCTCACATGTTTTTAAAAAAAAAACCTTGTAAAAATATGTATGAAAACAAAACTGGGTTCTGTTCAGGGTAGCGGGTGACTTTAAAAGGAAGGGGGAAAATGTAGCAAGGAGGAGGAGTAGAGTTCTGGGATTCAGGGCTGCATCCTTAAGTGATTGGTTTATGGCTGCTGCATCTTCTGGTGATAACGCATTCAGCTGTGGTCTTTGGATGTCTCTGCTTCCTATATGCCTGCCATGCTTCAGTAAACATGTTTATTTTTTTAAAGGTTATCATCACAACACTGAAAAAGGCCACTGTTGATTGGGGACTAACAGAGTGCCCTGACAAGAGGAGCTGGGAACGGTGGTGACCTGGAGATGGGGGAGCAGGAGAGAAGGAAAGGGGTGGGGGAGGGGGACCCTGAATGTGAAGAAATTCAGAGCCCATCTCCACTGTGCCACCAGTGAGACATAGCCAGGCACTCAGGGTGTGATAGACATTTTTCCATTCCTACAATGCGAAGATGGCTTGAAATACATTCATTTTCAAGTTCTGCACTTGTGGTGCCCACATAGATTTATAGTCTGCCAGGCAAGGAGGATCCTCCACTCCCTCCCAGGGGAGGACTGAGAGCTCTGTTAGTCCACTAACCCGTAGATATTGGACGAATGTTTATTTGAGTGAAGACAAAGCGTGATCACTTTCCCTAGTTCACTAACGACTTCTCCCAAGCCTTCTGTAGGGAAGTAGGGTGAGGGCTATTCATTTCCTTTCCTAGAGGAGGAAAATCCAAGGTTCCCAGGAGTTAAGAAGCCTCTTATAAATGAGGGCAAAAGAAGTTTAAAACACTGAGATGCATTCTGAATCCTGGATTGGTGCCTTTGAGGATCCCCCACCCCTGGCCCCCGTGACCCTGAACAGGGACTCCAGAAAGAGCCTGCTCCTCTACCTCCATCCGGCTGCAGGCTCCTCAGCTCCAGCCCAGCCAGGAGAGCAAAAGTGGGTCAGACTCGATCTGTCAGATGGAGAGGCTCACAATGTGAGAAGTCTTGCCATTACCTGCAAGGGCTTTTTCTCTTTGCAGACTTTTAGTATTTTGAAGGCAGACATATCCTCTCTGACCAGGACTCACAAAGATACAATAAAGTATCTTCGCTTGTACCGATACTTTTATTCAGAATTAAAGTAGGCCATATCCTTGAATTACACAGACAGACAGACAGACAGACAGACAGACAGACAGACACACACACACACACACACACACACACACACACACACACATACACACCAAGAAGGGCAAGGCCTCAAGGGACAGTCCCCTTGGCAAAATGAGGGATGTTTGCCAGAGGGTGCCCAGACAGATGCTTAGTCCTTTGCGTGGTCCCTGGTGAAAACCACTTAGCATCATGATACCCCCCAGAGGACGCAGGCCTCCAGATGGGCCCCAGAGTATCGTTTACATGCAGTGTTTCAGGCCAACAACATGCTTCTAATGAAGCAGGAAGAGAGAACAAGAATAACAACATTAAAAAGTCAAATTTCCGCCCTTCATCTCCAGGACTGCAAATAGGATGGAGCTGCTGTTCAGAAAAGCAGAGAGAGGGAACATAAGGGGGGGGGGAGCTGATTGTTCCTGAAATGGTCCACCAGAGTAAGGTGGGCTGTAACCCCGTCTCCTTGGACTCAATAGAAGGCTAGGACTTGTGGAGGAGGAGGAGGAGCACAAGAAAGCACATGTGGCTGTTGGTCTTGATTTGTGTCTATGTTTCTTTTGGAGGAAAACAGGGCCTTGACAGGTTCATTTGTCTCAAATGGGACATGTGAGAGCTGGGGAATGTGCTATGGGCTTCCCATAGTTCACATGCCTCTGGGAAGCTATGGTGTGGAGCTAGTCTCCTGTACTTCTTCAGCATCTGCTCTGAAACTAAGAGGATGGTGATGACTGTCTCTGCCCTGAGTAGCTCACAGGACAAGCAACAGGATGCTGAGGGTGTATGAAGGGCTTTCATCAAGGGAGGGAGTCATCTGGGAGGTGGTTGCGGATGTAGGTGTGTCTTTAAGATCCCGACAACGTCTGTGGCCCAGGGGAGTCCTGGACCATGCTTTCACGAAGTTGTCACCCTTCTTACTCCACTCCCACCCCAGGGCTACCTTCTTTTTTTCAGCCCTGGGGTTTAACTCAGAGCACTGTCCTTGGTTTGTTGTTTTTTTTTTCCCTCAAGACTATAGCTCTTCCATTTGAGCCATAGCACCACTTCCTATTTTTTTCTAGGTTTTTGCACATGTTAGGCAAGCACTCTTACCTCTAGGCCAAACTCCTGCCCCAGCAGGCTACTTTCTTTATAACTGATGCATGTGGTAAGGTGGGAACATTCTCCATTCCCAGAATAAGACCAAAGAAAACATTCAAGGCCAACACTAGCCATTCCAGATCCTGCAAGAGATGCTGGGCAGATTCTATAACAGTGGCTTCTCCACGAATGAGTGCTTTTAACAGTAGACAAGGAAAGGGCAGTCATTTTAACCCCCGTGGCCCGAGAGCACTCTTCTACAAGCCAAGACTGCAGGGGGGGTGGAGAAGGGGAGGCAGGATGACGGGGAAGATGTACCAGGTACAATCCCACAGCATGGGGAGTTTGCAGTGGTTCGATGCAATCTAATAGCTTGCCTCTACTAGGATTCGAGAGCTCTTAGAGTCAGTCAATCAATGTGCAAGGAACTGGAGATAAACTGTAGAAGAAGCAAGCCTGCCCCCATGCTTACTTTGATGAAGTATCAGTTCCTAAAGAGTCATTGAATCATGAGTGAGAATCTTTGCTATTCCCTGTCCAGAGAAACCATCATCCAGCATCAGCAAATGCTTTAATTCCATTCCATGCCTCCATGAAGGTTCTGAACCCTTCTACAGACAGGAAGTTCACTGCTCGAGGACACAATAGACACAGTACGTTCACATTTTTTTTTTTTTGATTGGTCATAAGACTTGACCGCAGGGCCTGGGTTTTGCTCAGCTATTTTACTCAAGGCTACCACTCTTCTACTGCTTTAAGCTGCAGGTCCATTTCTGGTTTTCCAGTAGTTAATTGGAGATAAGAGTCTTATGAACTTTCCTGCCCAGGCTGGCTTTGAATCACGATCCTCAGGTCTCAGCCTCCTGAGTAGCTAGAATGACAAATGTAAGTCACCAGCGCCCAGCTATCATGTCACTTTTAAGTGAGCATCATGCACAGAAAGTTATTTCTCAAGGTGGACTGACTGTCATCCATTGGAACGCTCAGGCTTTGATTTATGGGTCCGTCTCAGAGTTGTATACAGCGTGACTAAGTATTTATGTGTGTCCTGTGTTCTCTCTCTTTTGGGGTAAGTCTCTGTTCCTTTAGGGGTTCACCAAGGTCGTGATTTTGAGGATCTCTGCTCATTCTTTTCTCCTGAGCTTATGACACTATATTTCTTCTTTTTCTACCTAACATCTGTTGATTTAGTTGGATTTTTTTTTGCAATCACCTGTAATTATTTATAGTTTGGTCAACTAGAGAACAGACAGACACAACATAGGTTAAGTTTAAGAGGAATCATGGTATTTATTAGTGTAATTTACGAGAAGGAAAGATTTTGGGCCCATTCCTTGGAAATATGGAACCATAAAAATTTTCAGCCACTTTTCAGGGAGGTTCATGCACAGTCCCATATAGAGCATCAGAGTTCCCTTTTGAAATATCCCAACTTAGCCAGTGCTATCTCTTTACTCAGCTGCAGAACTTCCTGTTTTTCTGTATGCTTAGTCCACAGTCCTGTGTATAAAACATGACAACTCATAGGACCTTGGGCAACCAGATAGTTCTTCTTAGAATTCAGGATTTCTCTATTTTAAAACAGGGTAGCTGGGAACAGGCTTTGTGGAGAGAGTGCTTGCCTGCCCAGCATGCATGAAACCCTGGCTTCACCCTGAGTTCAATCCCTAGGACTGACAAAAAAAAATAGGGAAAGACAGCATGGTGCTATGAAACAGATCCTACATACGCAACGAATAATTTCTCCCTGCTCTGATTTATTTCTCATGCTGGGGCTGGCCTAGTCCATCTCTCTATCTCACCATGAGCCTTTTTATGTATAGACAATTCTACCATTCAGGCATGAGATCTGAATCCCAGCTCTGGCATGTAGCAGCTATGTGACCTCGGACATATGATGTCATCACTCTATCTCGATTCCTTCATCTACGAATCTGGAGGAACAGTCCTCCGCTCCCAAGGCTAAAGAAGACTCTAGGTGAGGTGGAGGGTTGCAGAGAAGAGAAGGCACTCAGGGCTGGCTTTTAACTGGGTCTCCCCAGCCAGCAGTACAACAACGTCATTCTATTTATGAGACGTGTTTATTGATCTCACTTCTAACACATTCAAAGGCTCTGTGGAAAATTGAACATAATTGTTTTTTTTTAATTCTACAGAAAAGACTGCGTGGCCATAATTGTCGCTTCTAATGGGCAGATCATGCTCTGTGATGTCCAGAGAAAAAGAAGGCTATTTAGGGGAAGGCCAATGGTTTAAGCATTTTTACTGATGATATTTTCAAGGTGGCAGCACAACCCCTCTAATGTGGACTAAGAGCACCAAGGGGTTGGCTGGCCCCATTTCAGTTCCCCTGCCCACCCTCTTCCACTGTCCTTACATTGACCTTGTCCGCCTCTCCATGGGTCCTCATGACTCTCTCATAATCAAATTTACCATCCCCAGTGGAACTCACTTATTGTCTTGTACCCCCCAGCCAGATCTGATGGTCTTACAGCTCTCACTCCACCCCATCTTCTTCCAGCCTCCAATCTTCCCTGTCCCCTGGCCTTTCCTCATCAGACAGTCTCTGCTCACCCTTCAAAACTCAGTAGAGAATCCATCTCCTGCTGGAATCTCACACGTCCTACCCTGAACAACCAGCTCCAAGGAGGCCACTCCTTTTCCTCTTGTGTGTTCACTTGGGAATGTGGCTAGCATTGTGTTCCATACAATCATTGATTTCCTGGTTGCTTACTGAGCACCTGGAGTCTTCAGGACAGAAGCAAGACCTCAGTGATCTCCAAATGCCCAGCTCCCAGCACAGCTCCACACAGAGGATATATGTGAAGCACACAAGAGCAGGACTTCAGAACAGCAGATGAACAATGTTATTTAAATCATTCTGCATTATAGTGAGTAGATTCTGAGTCCCTAAGCCAACACAGCGTTGTCATTTTTCCTCACGTTTCTGAGCTCTGAAAAGCAAAAATAAAGCAAAATAAAAATAAAAGATTCAAAGGGAAAACAATGGAAGAAAATATAACACTGTTCATCTTCTCTTGTGAGACAAGAATGTATGATTGTCAGAAAAAAAAGTGTAAATTGAAGTACGGATTACTTGTCACTGAGGGAAGAACACGGAGCTATTTTACACAACTTCAAAGGCATACACAAGTTAGGCGGCTGCAGGAGAAATGCCAGAACTTATCTACATAGACATATTGCAATAGAAAAAAAAAGGCCCACTGTCCTGGGCATGAGACTTGATGTGGCCTTTCACCTGGCTGTTCCACTGCAAGATTCTGAATACCTGTCCTGAGGATCTAGTAGACTTTTCCTGTGTTGAATTTATGCTTGTGCCGGCACCTTAACCTTCATACACATCAAACACTATTTGATTTACTCCTTTCGTTAAACACAGATGACTTTTTCCTGGGCACCTACTATGCTTACAGCCAAACCAAGAAGCACATATGTGCTGGATTCAGAATTTTCACCCATGAGAGAAAGATGTGATACCCACTCACTCTGATACACTGTACAAGATGATGAGTGAGATTTAGTTTTAATTATGGGCATTCAGCAGAAGAAAGGGAGAATGCTTCAGGATGGTAAGGCCAAGGTGCTAAAGACCAGGATTTTAACTCCAGGACCCAGTCTCTTCTCAGGCAGCCTGCAGATGCCTGGATGGCCTGCAGATGTAAGATGCTGATGAGGGTTTATAGTTGGGTGTTTGTTTCCACAAATCAAGCCTACTTTCTCTACCGCTGGTTTGGAAAAACACATACTCCTAAATTTGAGGTACATCACTGTGCAATTTGGTTTCCTAAATATCTTGGATCTAAGTTAGGTTTGCCCAGAAAGGCCAAATTCCAAAGAGCAGCAGAAGAAGAGAGAAGTAGTTCTCTTTACACTAGCATACAATTAATCCTTTTCTCAATTGAGCTCATGGCATCAAGCTAACTGGAGACATGGAGCTTCTCTCTAATCCCCTTAGCTCATCTTTCTCTAGTGAATGCAAACATTGCCAGTGCCAGAGCGTGGCAGCCTGGGGCAGCTAAGGCACAGTGGGATATGCATGGAATATTAGCAGAACACTCGGGCGTGTCTCTTAGCTTTGCTATCTTTAGCTAGGCAACTCTGAGGTAATCACAACCTCCCTCTGCCTTCCTCAATTGCAAATGGGATAAACGACCAGATGGAATCATCTCCTTAACTGTAAAGACCCTATATAAAGTTAGGCTTACTACCGGTTATTTTCAGATCATTTATGACTCATTCTGCTCACACAAACAGGATGGGCAGCACAAACCTATAATACCTGTAATGCCAGTTTTACTCAGACAACGGAGACGGGAGTATCAAAGTTTAAATCCAGCCTGGGCAGAGGTTACCAAAACTGCCATCTTTAAAAAAAAAAAAAAAACACACAAAGCAAGAGCTGATGGTATAGCTCAAGCTCAAATAGTAGAGGGCTTGTTTAACAAACATAAGGTCCAGAGTTCATTCCCCAGCACTGCAAAAAAAGAGAACAAAATAAATGAACAAAGAAACATGGTAGAGTTTGGATAGAAAGATTCATTCCCTCTTTAATTTGGGATAGCGCCTCCTCACATAATGTTTGGTAACCAATAAGTATCTTGGAGCATACATATCGAATTAGTTAATGAATTAACTAGAAGAGGCATTCCCCTGGAGGCGAAAGCATCTGTGCACCCTCCTCCCCGAGAGGCGAGGATAGAAAACTTAACCAACAGAAAGCGTGGAATCCCAAGACAAATTTTTAAATAATGACTATTTTTTAAGCATGGGATATGTAAGTCTGAGTGTGGGTGGATGCCTGTTGTGTTGCTATTTCTCCCAGTAGCTGAAAATCAAGAATAAATTGGAAGTCCATTATACGTTAAGGAACATGTGGCCCCTGGTTATGTGAGCACATTTTACTTGAACTACAAGAATGGATAGAGAAGGGCTGATAAGTCAGATGCTCTGGTTCTCACTGTTGATTCATCCATTCACTCTTGCCTGTATACATACCTGTTATCCGTTCGTACAAGTGTCCATTGGCTGGTACCAAAGTGTTCACAAGCACCAACTAGCCAAAAGCTCAGCTGCCTTATAACTAGGAGAAAACAAAACAAAACAAAACAAAAAAAACAGTCTGATGCAGTCATTTGGCTGACAAGCCACCAATGATCCTTCCAGATTTGCTTGCCCCTTAGCCACAAAACATTTGAAATCTTCCTTCTGCTTCTAAGTGTTCCCAGCATCTGACTGCTATAATTAACTTCCAACTGAGGTAATTAACTGATGCAGAGCAAAAAGTTTGTTTTGGCTTATGCATCTGGAGATTCCAGTCTAAGGTTGGCAAGCAGGCCTTTGTGCTTTGGGTCAATGGCAAGGATGGCACACTGGTGGGAACATGTGATAGAGTAAATTTTCTACATCATCAGCCAGGAGACAATGAGCAAAGGGGAGTTGAGCCCCACAATACCCTTCAAAGGCATGGCCCAATGACCTAAAGACCTCCCATACCAGGTCTGTCCATTACCTGTCTATAGCCCCTCCCAGAACACTGCCTTTGAGACTAAGCCATTCACAAAGGGGCCATTAGGGGCCATTGCCTACATTTAGACATACGGAATTTACCTCCATCCCTTTGTCTTTAAGTTTTTTAATGTCAGAAATCCAAAATGCTGTCACTTTCCCCCTTTAGATACCATTCCTGTAACTAGTATATACGGCCAGCCAAATTTCCTTCAAAAACAATCATGTCTCTGAAAACACAGTCTGTGAGCATGGCTGGGTCTAGTCAGAGAATGGAACTGTAAGTCATGGGAGTTGGACCAAATAAAGGAACAATTTCTGTACGGTCTGCCTTCTTGCATCTTCTTTGTCCTGAGGATGTCCCCAACACAGCTACTCTGCCTTCCACGTCATGGCCTACACCCTGCCAGGAACCCCCCATTTCTCTCTTGTCCTTTTTTCACCTTGCTCTCCTTTTGATCCAAACCTGAATCCACATGGATACAAAGATCTTCTGCAATGCTTGCTCTTTCCAGCTCTTCACCACATGCCCTGCCATTCTCTCCCCACCCTTTGTGTTTCAGCCCTGAAGGGGGAAAACAGATAGATAGATAGATAGATAGATAGATAGATAGATAGATAGATAGATGATAGATAGATAGACAGACAGACAAATATAGATATATACACACGGTGTATATATCTATAGATATAGATATATAGATATAGATATATTCCTTTCCCATGCTTTATGATTTCAAATTTTGTTCTCCCTGGGTTGCTGCCTCTTTCTCAGGCCAGCGTCTGGCTCCATTGTTATTACGATCATATATTCAGTTTAATGTGTCCACACAGCACTTTACATACTCATAAAAATCAAGCCCTCTAAGAGCTCCCTGTGTAGAAGACAATGGAATCCCCTCCCGGGCCTTAGCTAGTGCATCTCGCCATTATGGTCTCAAAGTGTGCAGTGCTGAGTGGTAGTTGTTTATTATTGTTTTTGTTACTGTTGATGATAAATACAGTATTTTGAAGAGGGAAAAAATGGCTTTTCAAGTTATACAGAACCCAAGTCTTGATTGCTTCCACTTAGCTAAGAGCCCACGGCACCATTCGTATTAATAATCAGCAACATTCATTGAGTGCATACTAGATGCTAAATGGTTTGCACACATTATCCTACATAATTTTCCCAGTGAACTGGTGGTGCAAAAAGGTTGTGTTGAATCTGAGAGAAGAAGGAAGCATTGAGACATAGGGAAGTTGAGTTGTGAGTTCAAGGTGAACCAGTACAGAGGTGGGAAAAGCCACTGTTCAGACCCTGGCTTTCTGCTTACGTACACACAGATCAAGCTAGTGGGAGTGGTTCATTTTGATCTTCTCAGGAGTCAGGTGTGTGGAAGATGGTGTGATGGGCTAGTGGTCCACCTTCACTTCTATGCGCAAACTGTAAGCTCAGCAGTGGGGAGGTAGAGGTGCGAGGATTGCGTTTGAAGCCAGCATGTGTTATTCAATGGGACCCTGACTCAAAAATGTCTATATGTATGTGTATATATTTGTGTATATATGAAAATGTGAGAAGAAAGAGATCCATGCTCCATGTTTCCCTTCTCTACCTCCAGCAGGAACTCTAATATACATGGCACCTCCCACCACACTGGATTTGCTCTTATTTTCTCCAAACTAGGAGATCAGGAACAACAGAAACAAAGGAGTTGGATTTGAACCCTTGTACTCCTTGTCCCAAAGGAACAATACTCACTGCAGACCTGAAAATGACATAAACCACAATAAACCAGGTGACCTCCCAAAAGAACATTAGCTCTGTGAGCAACCTTCCGTGCTTAGTCACCCCGTTTGCTAATAACAGATACCTGGGCCAGTCAACCAATGATTTCTGTTGGCCATCCATCTATGTGCTTCTTCACCAGCGTCTGGAGTCCCTTCTTCCCTTCCTCTCCTTGCTTCTCATTTTCTTCTCTCAAAACATCTCTAATGCACATGACATTTTCACCTGACAAACACCGATATCAGTGAAGTACTCTTTGAAAGCATCTCAAAGAAATATTACTGGTCCAGAGCTAGAAAACCTGCTAGTTTAGGGTGGAGACTAGTTAAGACTTGTACTTGCTGGCTCACAGCAAAGTGCTCTCTCTTTCCAGGCAGAGGACCAATGTGCCTTCCCTGTCCATTATGACCTTGGCTCCAATGCTATATTCTCAGTCCCAAGAGCCTTGAAATTCACTGTGACCCAGAGTGAGAGCACTGGGGAAGAACTTGCAGACCTTGGGGCTCTGGGAGGAGACACGGTTGGAGGGTAACACTCATTGATGTTTAGAGACTCACACTGCAGAAAATAAGGCACTGTCTTAGGATTTCAGGATAAGAGATCAGTGCGGAGAGATACGGTACATGTCTTCATAAAGTCTGGCTTCCAGCAAGGAGCCAGACATGCATGTCAGTTCATGACCTGCAGAATAAGGAGGGACAGTAGCAACAGAAGAGTCCATCAGAATAAATATGTCTTACCAGGCTCCAGTGTATCTCAAAATAACCCACAAGAGCTGGACCACAGGAAAGGGGAGGGGGATGTCTATGTGTAAATTTTGTATTATTCATTGACCAATATTTAGGAATTAAATTGACTTATACCTCTTTTTTGGCAGTACTGGCATTGAACTCAGGGCCTCACAAGGCTGGTGATCTACCATTGGGCCACACAACCAGTCTTCATGTATACATTTTAAGCACTGGGAGGAGAATGGTGGGGTCAGGAACCATGGCTAGTAAGTGTTAGAGGTGGTCATATTAGGATGACTTACACTTAGCAAGTGTAAGTCTGTAGCAAGACTAGAGAGGCACAAGTTTGTATTGATGAGTGTATCAATAATATTTACCAGTGAAATAAACATAGGGGAGAGAAATGGCAAAATCAAAGATGAATAATGTCACTAGCTGGACGAAACAGGATGCATTTGAGGAGATTTTACTGCATCTGAGGGGGGGATGCATTTGAGGAGATTTTACTGCATCTGGGGGGGGGGGAGAAGGAAGTAAAAGAAATCAGAGGATACCCAATCATCTGGTTTTGCGGTAGGGAGAAGACCCTACAGCTGACATGAAAGAGGTACTGGCCATCTGGAGCTCAGAGAAAAGGCAAATCTATGGTCTCTCCCTTCTTTACTTCCACCCTGCCAGTTTCAGGCTCCTCCCTAAAATGCCTCAAAATCCAAGAGAAAAATGCAAAATGGGTTTTTTTTTTCCATGGGCCACCTTGGGGAGAACTGATTCCTTAAAAAAAAAAAAGGATAACCTGGAATATTATGTAAAGAATGACCGACCCCTGAGAGTTTATTGAGGTCAAATAGCAGGAAGAATGCTGTGGTTGAGAAGCAATGCCTTCCACAAGCTGTAATCATAGATATTTTCTGTTTGAAAACAGATTGTTTGACCAAAACAATCTTAAAAAAAAAAATAGAATCAGCTTTGAACTGGGTGCCAGTGGCTCATGCCAATAATACTAGCTGAGATCTGAGAATCACAGTTCAAAGCCAGCCCGGGCAGGAAAGCCTGTGAAACCCTTATCTCCAATAAACTACTCAGAAAAAGCCAGAAGTGGTGCTGAGGCTCAAGTCGTAGAGTGTTAACTGAGCACAGAGAGGCTCAGGGACAGTACCCAGGCCCAAAATTCAAGCCCCAGTACTGGCAAGAAATAAAAGAAAGAAAGGGGAAAAAGAAGAAAAAGAAAAATCTGCTCTGAACATAACCAGCATTGATAAAATAGATCCAGGCCTCAGACCGTTCAACTCAGACTCTTTACTTCCCTATTCCAAAGTAACTATGGATTCTCTACTCCCCAGGGCACTCATTGAATACCTTTGACTTGTCACCTGCTTGTCAAAGTGCAAGAGTTCCAGAATATTCTTGAATTTCTCATCTTCACCTGGAATTTTCTCATATATTATATGGAACAACCCATTCTTATGAAATCCCATTCCGAAACATCATAAAATTGAAATCAATGTTGAGTCATTTAAATACACTGGGGAAAATGTCAGAGATTAGATCTGACAGGTAATCAATGTGCAATCTTGACTTCTTTTTCTGTTCCTTCCCAATAGAAGCCCATTATTAATAAAAAGCCATGTGTGCATTTATCAACTCACTTAATCAGCAAGCTTTTATTGGGCACCTGATTCGTGTTCGGCCTTGTACAGTGGCCCTGAGAATAAAGATGAATAAGTCTGGGGCATTGTCTTCATCTCACCTACAGGTATATAAATAAACTCAGAAGGAATTAGATGCATTGCTTTGTTAATATTCCAAGTCAAACAAAGACTCCACAGAGGACAGAAACATCTAGACTCCTCAGTGAAAATTAAATTGCAGTTATCTCTGGAGGAAACACTATTCTGAAAGGGCATTCCAAGCAGAGAAGCCAGCATGGGCCAGGTATAGACATGGGAGGGGGGGAAGCTAGCTGGCTCTGAAGCTCAGGGAAGAATGTGAGGGTTGAAGCAAGGAAGGGGAGACATGCGAGGCCTGGAGGGTGGCTGGACTTCTTTTGGCTGCAGTGGGAGCCATGGTTGGAGTGTCCACGTGGGAAGAATACACTTGGATATGTACTTTAGAAAGAAAGATTTGTGTGTGTGTGACAAGACAATGATGTAGGAAGGGAAATAATATGGCAGGAAGAAAACTACAAGCAAGAGGTCATTGGAGGTAGGGAACTCAAGCAAGGGGCGTCGGGTGGCCTCTGTAGTGGGGATTCATGCTGGTGCGTGAGACTAGGCACTGGGTGGAAGGGAAGATGCCTGGGCTTCTGGTCTTGAGGCCTCATTCTCTTCTTTCTCCTCTCTGCTGATCTCAAGACAAGGTGTTAATATTTCCTCGTGTGTTTAGGAAGCATAGGTGCATCTGCCTCCTTTGAGTTCATGCAGGTAGTTGAGATGTGAGGAAAGGGAAAGCACAGCTGGTTGATTTCCCAGGGACTCCACCGAGTGGCCTCCTCTCTCTGAGTATCTGCAATGTTCCAGGTACTACACTAGGTGAGACTTTTGGATTCTTTCCCAATAACCTCTTACATGAGTATCAGGATCTACCTTTCAGAAAAGCCAAAGTGGCACTCGATGGATTTGAAGGCCTAGCCCAAGATTGCATATCATCAGTAAATGGCACAATCAGGATTCCAACCATTCCCCATCCTTCTACAATGCCTCTTTCTATCCATTCTACACTCCTTTCCAAAACAAAGACTTGGAAGGGTTTGTTCTCACAGGCTGCTTCCTGCTCAGGATGCCTGCTCACAACCAGGCCATGAGAATGAAAGAGGATCTTGCCTACTGTCCTGAACACTGCTTTCTGAGGAGTGAAATCAATACACAAAAGGTACATGGGGAGGTGGGGAAGGCTGGGTGTACAAAGAGTTAAGCAGTGGAGATGCAGAATAATGAAAGTTTAGTCAAGGGAAAATTCTAGGCTGGGTGCCAGTGGCTGGCATCTGTAATCCTAGCTCCTCAGGAGGCTGAAATCTGAGGATTATGGTTCAAAGGCAACCTGGATATGGAAGTCCCACAGGATTCCTATCTTCAGTTAGCAAAAAGCCATTAGAATGTAGCTCAGTCGGTAGAGCTCCAGCCTTGAATGGAAAAACCAAAAGACAGCACTCAGTACTGGCATAAAAAAAGAGAGGGAGAAGAGTGGAGGAGAGTATACAGCTTGACTCTTGGTACGCATAATGTGTACTGCAGGCTTACTATGGTCATCCATTTTTGTAAGTCCTCTGCATTGAAGAAACTCATTTCATCTACCAGCAGCCAGAAATAGTATTTAAACTATCCACAACTTTAGCACATGGAGGTTAAATATTTTTCTCATGCTCCCATAAGGTACTGGATAACAGCCTTTGAGTCCAAAGAGGCAAAAAGTCTAAGCTTCATACTTTTAAGCACAAACTAGGGAGGGGCCTGACTATTCCTAAAAAAAAAAAAGAAAGAAAGAAAAGCATACGAAATTGAGATGAAAATATAAAATTTGAAGCTGAGACCTTCACCCTCCAAGGATTTAAGGATCCAAGAAACCAGAAAATACGGTGACCAGTAGAGTCAAAGTTCCTGAACCACCAGGTGATAAAGTCACTCCGCAGTATGAAAATCTCCTCAGTGGGGATCTGTTAGGCCAGCGGTGGTTCTCAGCTCTAGTTACGCCTAGGATCACTTGTGGAATTCTTATACAGCACTGTCACCTGGGCCTTCAGCCAGACAGGACTAACTCAGGAACTCTTGACGTGGGACTTTCATCTCCCCAGTGGATTCTGTATCTGTCTTGTTGAAAATGATATGCAGTCTGGGCTGTGAGCCACTGATGCAGAGAAACCAAGAGCAGTCCTCCCCGACGGAAGAGCCACTGCCCCCAGGCAGTTGAAGCCTGTGAAAGCATGCTCACAACAGCTCTACAGTCTGTAAATGCCTGGCAAGCAGGCATGACATCACCTCATAATTACTTGAGTATCCTCCATGACATCTAGAACAATACCAGTCGAGTCACCCACTCATGGGTGGCCCCCACCTCCCCAATCACTTGGTCAGAGGTTCCCACAGTGTTCTGTAGAATGGCCATGGTCTGGGTAATGACCTTGGAGTGGTGGCAGGTGGAGAGATGACTCACTGGTTTGATCAATTTTCCAGGGAGTCTAAAATTAGAGGTCAGCAAGACCACAGAGAAAACAGCCTGATTCGGCTTCAACTCCTTTGTCATGAAGGCCCCTGATCTGAAAAGAATCTCTAGAGCAATCTTCAACTCAAGCCCAACTTCATGGACAGCACCAGCCTTCTCACTTAGGACCAGAAACACGGGCGAGTGCTGTCTACAGGACGTTGCAGTCGCCAGCCATGTATTCTCCTCCCCTGCCTTCATGCGCAGCTTTCTCTCTTGTAACACAGTTCAAGAACACAGAAGAATAGGAATTTGGTTTTGTATTTCTTTGCACCTGATACCATACAGTCCCACACACAGTAGCTATCCAAAAAAAAAAATGTCTCCATTTTTCATCAATGAACAAACACCAGAGACTTCACCTGTTCTTTGAACTACTTTTTTTTAAATAGCAATACATCAATGTATCAAGGCCAGGGCATAGAAAAGTATGCACCTCTGACAGAAGAAAGGAAGAAAGGGTTTCAAATAGAGAAAAGGATGTAAAAGCCACAGACATTTGAAAAAAATTGACATCATCCTGTTTATCCACTGGGGGTATAGGGCGAAGCCTAAAGGATAGCAACTTTTAAAGTACAATGGATTTTCTTTTCTTTTCCACAAGATAGGCAAATGATTTGAACTAGTAATATTCACAGCTAATGGTAGTTTGGGAAATTAGCAAGAGTGTAAATTAGAATCGCCTTTTTAGAGAGCAGATTGCATTACCATTACAAGGATGGGTATTTTAAACCAGGGTTTTCTTTCTAAAAATGCAGCCAAGTGAGAATATTGGATAAATACTCCAAATGTTGATGATTTTAAAATGGAAATTACCCAATTGTCTTTAGGAAAAGGATTGATTAGGGAACCCTGCACAATAGAATATGCTAACATTATAAAAGATGATGTAATCTCTAAACAACTAATGAAGAAAGATGCTTGTGATATGTTCTTAAAAGAATGTCTACCCAAAGTAATATAGTCAATGAGGTCAAATTTTAACTGAGTGTGCATATTTAATATGATAGATAGAAAAAAAAGCGAAATTATCTTCAAAGATGAACACTTAATTGTCAGTCCAGGTGATAATCTTCTATTTTTGGTCTTGCATGTGTTTTAATTGTTTACTTTCTTTAAAACACATTCGTTTCTTACTTTGGGGATAAGCCTTTCATCTATATCCATTTAAAATGAAGACCCGGAAGTAGAAGAAGTAGAAGGAGAACAAGTGGTGTGCAGAATCCCGGGCAGAGGACTTCCCCCACCTTTTTCCCTATGTGCAGGGGTGAAGGATACATTCGGAGCCCTCTTCCCCAAGGGAGGGGGTGGAGAGTGGTCCCACAGTTCTGTTCCTCAGCGGACAGGATGGGAGGTGATGCTGAAGTTCTCTCACCGAGGCACAGGGTTTGAAAACGGAGTCGGGGGATACAGCCTGGATGATAAAACCATCACAGTCCTCTTTTTCAATGAGTATGGTGAAAGATGGTCCACCACTCCCTTCTTCAAGGCTCTCCCATGGATTCTTTCTTTCATTTGTTCTTTCTTTCTTTCCTTCTTTCTGTCTGTCTGTCTTTTTTTTTTTTTTGCCAGTCCCAGGGCTTGAACTCAGGGCTTGAGCACTGTCCTTGGCCTTTCAAGGCTAGAGCTCTACACTTGAGCCACAGCACCACAATCTGGGTTTTTCTATGTATGTGGTACCAAGGAATCAAACCTGGGTCTTCATGCATGCTAGGCAAGCACTTTAACCACTAGGCCAAACTCCCGGCCCTCATCAATCCTTTCTGTGTCTCTAATTAATGTCACTGTGGGCAAATGACAACGCACGGTACAGGAGATGACCATGGACCAATTCTTGAGTTTACCTGATGTGGGAAGCTTCCTGGAATATGGGAAAGGAAAAAAAAAAAGCATCTCAGGAAAACCCAGGAAGCAGAGGAAAAGGGAAATACTGGCCTCCACAGTCTTCTTCTCTAAATAGGTTAGTTCCATGGAATCAGCATCAACCTCGTAGGATGAAGAAAAGCACTCATCTCTACTCGGTTCAAATAGCTTTGTGTCCTCAGGCAATCCACTGACCTTGTCTGGGCTGTAGCTTCTTCTGGTAAAATAAGGAGGTGGATCAAATGATCTTCTAAGTGCCTGTGTCACCCGAGGCCTCTGTCTGGCCTGTGACGCTATTCTGAATTATTATTTACATGCTAGTATGAAGTATGAATTGTTCCTGGCATATGGACCCTTAGCTTTTCAAGAGTACTGTGGTTTTCTGTATATAAGTGTCCCTAAACCCCAGGTCTAAAATCTGTGGGCTGCCTCTCTCTGTGGTAGGCCTCAAGGGAACAGGTAGTAGCTGTCTTCCAGAACTTGAGCCTGGCAGTCCACATGGAAACCAGCATAGAAGGAAGAACTTCAGTATTGCCAGAGACGTTTAGTAAGCAGTTGGCCTGTTTGATGGGAAGGAAACAGAAGCAATGGGTAACGAAACCAGTTGCTAGATTCCAGCTGTACTGACCAATGTCACCCCAAAAGGAGACAAGAGTGAGTTTCACATGGCCTTACTGGCTCAAGGGCGTGGGTCACACCCATGTCCTCTCATCTACTTCTAGCAACATGGCCTTGGTGGCTTGCATTAGCCACCACAGGAATATCTGTGACCAGGAAACAGGAAATGTCAATGATCTAAGGATTTAAAAGATATTTTTGCCAGTCCTGGGCATTGAATTCAAGGTCTGACTTCTGTCCTTGGGCTTCCTCAAGGCTAGAACTCTACCACTTGAGCCACAGCACCTCTTCTGGCTTTTTTTCTGTATATGGTACTGAGGAATCAAACCAGGGTCTTTGTGCATGCTAGGCAAGCACTCTACCACTAGGCCAAACTGCTGACCCCTATCTAAGGATTTTTTGAGGACTAAATTATGAGAGAGTATCACTGACCAGGTTAATTTGGGAATGGAGAGGCAGCTCCTAGCCTAAGGATTTTCTGAAGATATGTGTGTGGAGGGGGAAACAACATGAATGGAGGCAGTGGGTTTGACCATTCTTGAGTGAAGTCAAGGGAGTCCCTTGGTCCAGGGCTAGGCAAGAGTTTCAGAAGCCACATGGAGATACAACTATACAATTGTGAATAAGCCTAGGCAAAAGTATGCACTCAACATTCTTAGGTCATCTGGGGAGAAGGTAAATTTCCCAATTCCCAATATAGTACATGTTCAAGCTGAAGCTAGACAACAACTCTGGAAGGTATGAGACAGATGGAATCTTCTAGAAAAAAATGCCAGGGCTTTAGAGTAAAAATTGTTTAGGCTTGAGGCCCAATCTGACCATAAACCATCTGTTTCATCTCAGGTAAAAATGTCTAATCTCTGTAGGATTCCGTGCAACACCCCCCCCCCCGACAATACACACTTCGTTTTTCCAATGGCAATGGTGAAATTCAATTCATAAAATTTGTACTAAGTGCATGCTTGATTCATGCTAGATGTGTCAGTTTAGCAGGATGTGTTGGATAAAGATGTCTTCCCTATGACACATGGGTACCTGGGATCATTTTGGCTTAACTTGGGGAAAAGTCTGCCGAAGAATCTCTGTCTCTGATTGACATAAATTCTTCCGTGACTGTTCATAATCTTTCTCTAAGCTAAACAGGATGAAAACTGAGTAGAGTCTTCAAAATAACCAGGAGATAAAGCAATGCATCCTGGGAGGTTCTCTTCTGGCCTAGTGGGAACACAAGTTGGCAGGAGTTGGAGCTTCCTCAGAAAGAAAACGATCAGGGTGTGGAAACTTGGGGAAAGTTCACCAACCTTCATCCAATCAGATATATGATTTCTCCCTTCCTCTTGAACCATAGATAATTCATAGTAAACATACCTGCCCTCAGACAACAGTCAGAGCTGGACCTTAATGTCTTTATGGTTACTCATACAAGAACTTCTGAGTCTACCAAGACCACAAAAGCAAGAAGAGGCTCCACAGGCCTTCAGAATTCTGTGGGGCATATAGATTACACATGGGTTCTCTCAAGGCTGGGGTATCTGTTACTCAGCGTGATGATGGATGACCCTTCTTTCCCATGCTGACCACAGAGAAGAAAGACCAGGAAGGAATCTCTTGGTCATCAAAAACTCACACTAGTCAAAAAAACCATGACAATTTATACAAATCCTAATAGGCCAGTGCTAATCCTCTAGTGCATGAGCCAGGGCATACCCAACATGATCCAGACGCCCTTTACTGAGTTGGAGAGCATAGAATTTGGAGACAGCCCCACAGAGGCCATCTGCTGTTCATCTTTCCAGAGGCCTCTGAAGGTAGTCCAAGTGGAGACACAGTTACCTTGTACTCTTGCTGTTCCTAGTCTAACATGTGCCCCACCCTCGCAATGCAATGGCCCAGTTCTCAATGAACCACCTGAAACTACGAATTCTGAATGCTCTGAAGTATAGTCATCACTACCTACCCTTGAAGGCTTTGTGGGGGGTACAAATCTCATTCAGCGCATACCACCTTGGGCAAGGGTTTGTGGTCAGGGCTAGCACTACATGAAGAGGCAGAAAAGAGGATACTTGCATTAATCCAGCAACTATAGCAGTGTATTGCCAAATTCCTTCACCTCTCAGTTGACCAAGCCACACCCTCAGGATCTATGCACATCTTCTTGGGTTGTGATACTCTCTCTATATATCCTTCATGAAATCTCCCTATGTTGCCAATCCATCCAGTTCCTTACATCTGCAGATGGTCATTCCCTGTTCCACTCCCCTAGCTCTTTAACCGGACTCCTACATACGTTGACCTCCGATCCCCTGTATAAATGATCAGGAGAATAAGAATAAGAAAAACAACAGCATTTAGGATGAGTATAAAAGAAGAGGGTGAAGAAAAGAAGACAATAGTAGAAAATCATCCTTTACCATCTCAAGTGAAGACCTTTTTATTTTTCCCTAGTAAGTCAGGGAGAGAAACACAGAGGGAGAAAGATGGCAGCTGGGAGGGGAGAACCAAAAAGAAGATCTCAGTGGGAGCATGAAGGTGTAAGTCGTGAAGGCTAAGAAAAGGCAAGCATGGGTTTCTGAGAGGCCATGAGCAAATGGGGACAGGATGGGAGGCTGGGGAGCTGGGAACAGGTAGACAAGGGTGAAAATGAAATGCCAGAGCTGCTGTGCATCCTGCTAAATTGGACTGAGGGTTTCAGGAGTGAGGCTTCTCCTCAGCAGGAATCCAGGAACTGGACCGCCTGTGGGTAGCTCTCTGCTCATCACTGGGCCTCTACTCTCTCTCTCTTCCCCTCCCGCCTCCATCCCTCCTCCTCCCACTCCCCCTCTCTGATCCTCTCCCTCTCCCCCACTCCTTTCCATTTCCCTCTGTCTCTGTCTCTCTGTTTCTCTGTCTGTCTCTATCTCTGTGTCTCTGTCTCTGTCTCTGTCTCTGTCTCTCTCTGTCTGTCTCTGTCTCTCTCTATCTCTGTCTCTCACTCTCTCCCTGTCCCCTCCCTCTCTCTCTCTCTCTCTCCATTGTGTCCAAAGGTAGTCATGGCCAGCTGCTGGTATTTTAATGATTTGAATTCCAACCGTCCCCCCTCGTTGTTCTAGAAGCAATGCAACCTTATTATAAAAGCACACAAACTAATAAAATAGCAAAATGGAAGTCACCCAGAACCCTCTACCCAGCAGGGGAATAAAAATTTCGTGCATTTCCTTCTAGTCTTTTAAATTAATTCTTCAGAATATTAATTTAGTTACTAATTTGCAAGAGTGGGATTATATTGAGTTCTTTCTAAAAACTTCCTTAATGTGTAGACAGTCTCTTTCTGAAACTATTATGTATTCCTGAGGATTCGATTTCATTTGCTGCCTAGGAATATGTCATAGGATGGCACCATAGCTAGCTGATCTTTTCTCCACCCTGGGACATTTATTCTTATTTCGAAAGCTTTATACATGACTTTAAGAGAGGTCCTTCAGTCTTGTTTGCTGGTGGCTTATGCCTGTAATCCTACCTACTCAGGAGTCTGAGATCAGAGGATTGCAGTTCAAAGCCAGCCTGGGCAGGAAAAGTTCAGAAGACTTTTATCTCCAATAAACTATTCAGAAAAAAGTCAAAAACGGCACTGAGGCTCAAATAGTAGAGCTCTAGCCTTTCAGAGACAGCACCCAAGCTGAGTCCAAGCCCCAAAACCAACACACACACACACACACTTTAATATAACCTTTGAATGCTCTGACACTAAACTCATAGAGCAATGTTGACATGCAGATTCAGTGATAGAGTATATATGGAAAGTCACAATAAGCAGTAATGTAATTATGAAGAACTGAGAGGGGCTGGGAATGTGGCTTAGTAGTAGAGTGCTTGCCTTACCATGCATGAATCCCCAGGTTTGATTTCTCAATACCACATAAAAATCAAGAGTGGTACTATGGCTCAAGTGGTAGAACACTAGCTTTGAGCAAAAGAAGCTCAGGGACAGTGTCCAGGCCCTGAGTTCAAGCCCCAGGACTGGCAAAAGAAAAAGTTGAGAGGTAACAGGGATTATGACAGAGGTGTTGTTTTGTGGGATCCAGAACACTTCATTGAGAGAATTACATTGGTTTGAGCTAACAGGTAACATCTTTATATAGGACCATTCTGTAACTATTATAAACTTTATATTACCTATGATCTGGCATAACGACCTAACTATCACTGTAGCACAGATACAGAGAGGAAAAAATGGGTATGTCTATGTTTCAATATCACTTTGTTTACAAAAACACAGATAATAAGTGGGATTTTGCCCATAGACTATAATTTCCCGATCCCCACTTTAGAATAGAGAGAAGGGCCTTCTCAGGAGAAGGATACTCAGAGCTCTAATAAATGGAACACATGAGAAAATATACAGTTGCTACAGTTGGTTGGAGGTAAGAAAAGGGTAAAGCAATCCATCCCAGCACTAGGTAACTCATCTCCCTGGACTGTTCACCAGTGGCTCTGGCTTGGCTCTTCTCTCTGTATGCTACTCACATACCTCCAAACACTGGATGACCCTTTTCCCAGGAGACTCTTCTCCCTTCCCACCTCTCCTTCTAGTCATTTCTCAGTCAGTACCCACCCTGTTCAAAACCTCAGTTCTCCACACCCACCCATGGATGCTTCCCCTCCCCTCCCCTTGCTGCTCTCTTCTTCCTTGGTCCTATCCCTCATGCCCGACTACTTCATCTCTACATTGAATTCTAGGTAGGGTTTACAGCCCATCCCTCTGCTAGCTCCGAAAAGCAGGAATCTTTCATATTGGTCAAATGCCTAAGGCAGGGTCTCTGGTATAGCAAGCTCTTCATATACACTTGTGGTGATAGAGAATGGATCTCTGAGGACTCTTGTGGTCTGCAAGTTGTCAGCCTTGCTGCCTTCAACCCCAGTTTATGTGATACAGGAGAAAAAAAACCTACAGACATCAAAACATAGCTCATCTTTCTGTTGCCTTGAGTCCCAGACATAAGTCACTTGCTTTCCCCCCCACATCTTCAGCATTCCTCTTCTAGAGTCATACAGCAAGAAATGGGGAGAGGTGAGGGAAAGGAGTGAGACTTGAAAGAGGGAAGCAGGGGTGGGGAGAGAGAGAAGACAGTACTATTTCTTTCAGGGCCTTCCCGGAAGCTTTTCAGTGAGGTACGTGTATCCACTTTACCTGGTTGGTAGTAAATATAGTAAGGTTCCAGAGAGGTACTGATTCACAGAGCAGTTCCTACTTTGGGTCAGCTCTTACTTTAAGATTTTTCCATTTACCATTGAGATCGGAATGACTGCAGTTGAGATCAAGGCCCAGGCCCACAGCTTTGCTATTTTCTCTCCACCAGTGTTATCCACGCAGGGCTCTCAGTGGAGAAGTACCTGAGCAGATTACTGCTCGAGGAGTAGTAGCTATGTTTCACCTGACCTCCTTCCTTCACTATAGCCACAGGCCCTGACTCCCTGCAGAAGCCTCAGCCCTCACAAGCCCCTGGCCCTGGGATGAAGCCCAGGCAGACAGCTCTGCAGCTGCACCTCTGATTAGAGAGCCTGCCATAACCCCAGGGAGAGCTCCCAGTCGCTCTGCTCCCTTCTGGCCCACGGAAGATGGGAAGCCAGCAATGAGACATTTTTGTCTGGCTAAGCTTTCGGACTGATTGAAAGTCTTCAGAGCCTGCCTCCTCAGTATTGCTGCTGTTCCTGGAAACGGTTGCCATGGAACACAGCCGATGCAGCCTTCCCTGTCAGAACTAATGAAAGTCGGAGAGCTATTAGGGGAAGATTTTTTTTCTCCCTCCCTCCCCCTTGTGCATAATTCCACTCTTCAGCGAGGTGTTTGCATTTCTGTTCTGTTTGTGAGATGTTAATTGTGTCCTCATTGTAATTCCTTGCTCACTGCCCTTACCTCCTTCTGAGCTCTAGCCCCTAAGTAGCAGCCTTTTTTTTTTTTAAAGCTAAATGAGGCTAAGTAACCAGAGGGAGGGCCTCTCACCTCTCTCTGGAGTGACCTTCCCAAAACCAAACCTGATCAGACCACAGCACAGCTGAAGAGCCTCTTATGGCTCCCAGCAACCCCAGGACAACGTGCTCAAGGACTCTTGGGTACCACTATACTCTACATCCTCCCTCCTTCCCCCAGAACATCTGGGCTAAAGTCACAGAGGGACAGCTCTAGCTTTTACAGCACTTTCCATCTCTGTGCCTTTGCTGGTCCATGCCTTCCACGTGGACTGCCCTCCCTCCTTACAGTCTTTGCCACTCCAGCTCTCAATGTTTTATCTGCCTCCAGGCAGACCTTGTGTTCCTCCTTGTCCCCAGATCACACATCCCATCATGACTATCTGCCAAAAGACCAGCCCTCCCCCTGTAGACTGAGAGTTCCTTGAAAGCACTAGCAAGCTCTGATTTACTTCCCTGATTCCTAGAGCCTAGCATTGTGCCTGGCACTGAGCTCCACACTTCTTCCCACTCTGTCTATTAATTACAGGAAAGTGGGATGAGCTGACAAAGGGGAGGAAGAAATTGTTACACATCTTTGTGGATCACTATGTAAACTCTACCCACCATGGCTGCCCACCTGCCAGAGGCGCTGAGAAAGGAGAGCCAGGTCTGGAGCTCTGGGAGCTCATTCTGCATGATATTTATAGCAAGGCAATTATTTTGTTTCCCCTAGCGCCCCTAGAGGTGCTGGGAGATGATCAGAGAAGTGACAACAAGGAAAGGGAAGGCATGCTATAGAGGCTAAGTAGGAAAAAGAGAAGCAGCCCCCAACACTCACCACGCCTCTCACTTGTAAGTGGAGGAACTCAGTCCTGGTAGAAAGAGCTGCCAGGACAGCCTCTGATCAAAGCAATCCCTCCTTCATTCAGTCCAGGCTGAAAAGGGGATATCGGCTCCCACTTGGGAGAGCCAAGTTCTCTATGGGGTCCCAGATCACAGAGCAGAAAGAGCCTTGCAAGTTCTCCTTCCCTGAACTACTGGACAAGCCTCCCTTGGTCCTGAATAACAGCAGATTTCCATGGATCTGTGTGGGTTGGGTAAACTGGAGGCTGATGATTTCCTGTCCAGAAGAGAAGTAGAGGAGCTATGCCACTGGACTGAGAGCAGTCCAAAGCATTCCTCACCCAGATTTAAAGGCATCATACGACTCCCCATTCTGCCATTCTGTCAGAGTTTTCTCCTCCATGCCCCACCCCTGGTCAATTCTCCAGATTTCCACCAGGGTGAAATCCTAAGACGCAATTCTGATCATGTCACTTTTCTGCTCAAAATTCATCAGCAGGTCCCTGTAGTTTTCAAGTTAGAAATCTTGACTGTTTTGCATAAAATATAAGCTCCATCAGGCTTTGTCTCTCTGGTCACTTCCTAGTCCTGGATTCAGCCCAGAACTCATTCCTCATTCCTATGAAGCCCCACGTGCTCTTCTAAACATTCTAAACATTCATTTCTCCTACCCCGATGTCGTTTTGGCCATGCTGTCCTCACTACCTGGCATGCTATTTCCTTTCCTCCCTCCGCTTTTCTCTTTTCCATCAAACTCTTCCTCATCTGTAAAACAATCTCCTTCCCACAGAGGAAAAAGGACGAATAAATGCAGCAATGGTACCTACTAGACACTAGGTTGAGAATGAACTATACAACTTATAAGCAAAGATGGGGGGACAAAGTGGGAGAGAGAAATTGTTCAAAAAGAAATGCACTCATTACTTGACTTATATAGCAGTAACCCCTATATACTTCACTTTTATAGTGACAACCTTAAAAACATTTAATACAAGATAACAGAAAAATCTTTTTGAAGGATTCACCTCCTCTAGTCAAGGAAGTCTGACTAAGATCCCTCTCTCCTGTAGACCCAGTCAGACTTCCCAGCAAAGGAATCTCAGGGCCAATTGGAATCATGGAGATTTCTGGCTATCTCTTCAAATGTATGTCAACCCCTTATAGGGAAGCCTAGGTTTGACTTTTCTTCATGCCTCAATATCTAATGCAAGGATGACACCTTAAATCGTGTGTGTGTGTGTGTGTGTGTGTGTGCACGTGTGTGTGTGCGTGTGTGGTGTATGTGGTGTTTCTGGAAATTTAACTCAATGCCTGGCAACAGATCTACCACTTGAGCCAGCCATGCCTCCAACCTCTTTTGTGCGTGGCGTATTTTTGAAGTAGCATTTTTCTTTATCTCCTGGGCCAGCCTGGGCTGTGAACCTCTCACTTAGGCTTCCTTGTATTTCTGGGGAAGACAGATGCACACCACTGCATCCAACCATTGTGTTTCCTTTGTACCTGGGACAGAAGACATTCACCTCCACACCCAGCCACTGGTCGTGACAGACTGCCTGGGCTTATCTCAAGAGATTGGTGATCAATCAAGTAGTTAGAATTATGAACTTGAGTCTTTGTGCCTGATCCAAATGGGTGTTTTAAAGATTACAAGGCTGAGACAGAGCAAGGCAGGTGAGTCTCCTGAGGTAGAGAATTTAAGGATTAGGTCCCGTGCTGTGTAAGACAGGCAGTATATGCATCATTATGAAGAGAGTTTTATTCTTTTACATCTCAGATCACATCAAGGCTGGGTATTTAAGAGCATCTATTTGTGTGGAAGATGAAAGCAGAAGTGGGCAGGGCTTCTCTAGGAGACCTTGATTTCTGGCTCCATGAAGAATGGAACAGCGTCTTCCTCTTTACCAGGATTTCCATGGAAATTTCCACCTTCCTTTGTATAGGGCAAGATCTCCCCTCATGCACTGTATGGAGTGAGTTAAAGGCTTCTACACTGAGCAAGAGAGGGTTCTGAATATTGTGGGAAGACATGTCTAGCCACAGGCTTTTTTCTATGAATGAATTAGTGGCAAGGTAGGGACCTATGAAGTTGGGGCTCCTTCAAATATGTAGCTGCTTTCTTTCAGTGATAGAGTGAATCTGACTGACAGCATCTGTTGGTCTGTAAAGAGTGGGATGGAAGAACTGTACTCTCTCTTCAGCCCTTGCTCATTGAAGATCTTCTTGCCCAGAGAGTAAAGCTGAACTCGGAAAATAAAAGCCCAAGAGTAGGATCTCAATTTCTTGTACCTAGAGGTCTTTGCCAGACCTTGCGAGTGCTATCTACTTGAACGCTAACACAGAAACCAGATGGAGATGCAAGCAAACCTTCTGGAACAAAGCTTCTTTGAGCCTCATCCATGGAATCACCAATTATGAAGTCCCTCAGGAACTTGTAACAATGTAGCAGATCAGATCTAGGTAAATCAGACCCTGGAGGGGGAGGTCACTCTGAACAAGCTCCCCAGCGGATTTTGACATGTCATGAAGTTTAAGAATCAATACCCAAAGGTAGCTTTGGGAGGAGGAGACTTATTGGGTGTCCTGCTTCTATTTACTCAAGCATTGTTATGGGAAACAGATTGTAGAAAGGCAGACAGACAGACAGACGGATGGATGTTATACACATTTACCTAGAAATGCCAGTACAGAACAATGCAGACATTCTTTCCCATACTTAGAGAAGTAAGTCAGGACATTAAATGGGCCCTTGACATTGTATCCTGGTGATGACAGCCTGGGATGGAATCCACCCTTTAAATTCTGTCTCCAGAGGACAGAACACATCTTTCGCCTCCTACCTGCATACCTGCGCTTCTTAACTTTGCCTAAGGTTTCACTTGACAGGATTTCCTATGTCTTTTTCTGTGCCCATTTCACTTCCAGCTCCCACAACTGCTTGAGCTGTAACATTCCTGCTGGGTGCTTGGCTCTGCCATTTATGAGTTACATTATTCTCACACCTTGTTTTATCTCTGTAAGCTCCGGTATTCTTATACATAAATTAGAAGGATCTTCCAAGGTAATGGTGAGTATTAAGATGTAATCAGGAGAACTCAATACAGGTCCAGTCTTTCTCCTATGCAACACCATTTTTTTTCCCTAAGATAACAAGTCTTTGCTAAGAAATCTCAGTGGCTTCCTGCTCTTCTTCCATTGCTTTTCAGTGATCCAAACTCCAATTCAACTCATCATTACACATCATTCATGTTTGCCTCTGGCTTTTTATTCAAGCTGTCCTCTCTCCTAGAATGTTCACAGAGTATTTTTTTTCTACTAGTACTAAGCCTACCAGGCTTGAAGTTCATGCTCATTCTCTGCTGCTTTGAAAGGAGCCTTCTCTTAGATCTAGGAAGATAGACTTCTATTTGCTCTCCTTCTCCCCAGCAGTTTACTCCTCTCTACCTCCCAGAGATGAGAATACTGGCATCTCCAAGACGGGTGTTCTAAGTCTTGGCATGTCATGTATGCAATTCTTTTCTCTGTCAAATGGTGGTGAACAATAATAACTGAGGGTGAGCATGGGAGAGCTCTCATTTTACCAGGTGAAGATCCATTTATTATCCCAGCCTTCTAATATCACCATCAAATCATGAGGCAACGGCATGTCAATACTCGAGAAAGTAATAAGGATAAACCACCTCACACAAAGTCATCATCCTTTAGATGGAGTGACTCAGCCTCATGAAATGTTCACGGAATTGTTCAATTTGCCCTTTCTGCTTTAGACTGATGAGAATGCTATCACACAGGCCAGCTCCTGACAAATGTGACAAATGCTAGTGAGTCCCAAGCCCAGCTCAGACACCTGCCGTGTGCAGGAATGCCCCTGGGAACCACACTGGAAACCTCAGTGACAATTCCCTCTTACACACTTGCGATCTATCAAACTCTATGCTGGGTGGTCCATGGGCTTAGCCCACTTCATTCTTGGCTGTGAACCCTAGAAAAAGAGGTCAGTATTGCTGCCATTTATTGTTCAGATGAGGCTTAGGGAAAAAAAAATCAAACATGGAATCAGCCGAGGTCACAGAGCTGGTGAAGAGATTGAAATGGGCTTAGAAACACAGAATTTAGTCACCAAACCAATCCTCCAAGCCTTGTCACCTAGTCTCAAAAACATCCTTTTTCTACGAGTATGAAAGAATATGATTTAAATGAATATGATTCTTTCCCCCAGTTCTTACTCATCTTTAGAGATAGTCACTCAGTTATTCAACTAGTATCTCTGAATGTGTCAATGCCCCAAGAGGCACTGTCCGTGGTGCTGAAGTACAGAGGTTACCACAGCAGGCCCCGCTGCTGTCCTTGTGGAAGGTGGTCTATAGAGGACACATATGCACCTGCCTAATGAAAGACTATAACGCAATACCTTGTTAGTCATGTCTTACTCAATCACAAAGGTTTTCTGTCAAGACCAAGGCAATATACAGGTATATACAGATGTGAAAAGTGCAATGGTCCCCTCTGGGCTCAGTAATTATCTAGTTCTTTTATACTGCTTGTCTTTGCTATGGAAATGGATAAGCCAAAGGCTCTTTTCAGAATGACAAGCCCCTATACCCTAGCTCTATTTGATTTATTAGAAGAGGGAACTGAATTTAAAAGGGACAGATGCAGTATTGATTCTACATCTTAAAATATGCCTCCCTCGCCTTCCTGCTTGGCCCCAGGCCCCCATTTGCTGCAGAGCAGATCATAGAGAATTTTTCTCTTCAGTGGCTCATTTCATCCCCTCAGTTACACACGGATCTTACACCTCTTCAAACCTGATCCCCACCTTTGTCGGCTTCCCTGTAGCCTCTACCTGCCTTTATCTCACAGCTCCAGGCCGCTCTCTTTGGATCACTCTCTTTGCTCCACTTGATAGAGAGCCCACGTTTGCTCTTATCCATTCAGCCTTTCACCTCAAGTGGCTTGCAGGTCAGCTGGCATCGATCTGTTCCAGTACTCCCAAGAAAAAAATGCCCTGAAGTCTCTAGCCTCACAGTTTGGGCCTCCAATTCGATACTGGTATATAAATCTCATGGCAATCTGATGAGCGCATCACAGGCCTGTGTCTGAGAGACCAGTTCTGGTTGGGAGGCTCCTTACAGTCTAATACTATTTTCAATAAGAATGCAACTGATATGTTAGAGACTGGGGCAGGAAGATAGTCCATCCATGCATCATTGTCAGTAAGGAGACTTAGCATCCAAGCCATCCCTGCAAATAAACCCCAAGGATAATCAATCGCTCCTCAGCAACTTTTGAAATATCCCTGAGAGAACAGGACCACTTGAGAAGCACCCTGTCTGATGTATCAGGAAAATCACCCACTTGTTACTTATAGATCAGCTACAGATCTGACATTTTCATGAGTCAGAACTGCGATGAGAACCGGAGTAAGAATCAAGTAGGTACTTGAGTAGAAGAATCCAAGTAGGGGGGCCGGGAGTTTGGCCTAGTGGTTAAAGTGCTTGCCTAGCATGCATGAATGCCCGGGTTCGATTTCTCGGTACCACATACATAGAAAAAAAAAGCCGGAAGTGGTGCTGAGGCTCTAGTGGTAGAGCTCTAGCCTTGAGAAAGTCCAAGGACAGTGCTCAGGCCCTGAGCTCAAGCCCAGGACTGGCAAAAAAAAAAAAAAGAATCCAAGTAGGTACAGTTGTACTCCATTAGTTAGCTTTCCAAGCATGTATGACATCTCCCCGCATGACTGTTCACCACAGGCCTCCCAGGAATCTTTATGCAATGACTCAAACCAAGGGGAGAAAAAGTTTTAAGGGATGCCAAGCCACTACTACCCCTACCTTCCACTAAACTCTGGCAGCTTCCTATAGACCTGCACGGGGCCTGTTCCCCACAAACACACTTGCCATTCTGAATGACTCCCATTCAGATTCACTCAGCCTGAAAGGTATATGTTTCCACATGCCTCATTCATGTCTCTTTGCCTACCTAAAGATCTTGGGAAGCTCTAGGAGAAAATTCTTAGTCTAAATAGGGCATTGCTTACAGACTCTCCATCTGTCTGTAGGCCACCCCTCCTGTGCTATCCTCAAGAAGACACACAGTTGAATGATATGTCAGTATTGCACTATCATCCAGGGACATGAGTTGTCTGTGTGGTATTTCCAAATTGGTCCTTACCTCTTCCCACAAAGGATATGGACCTGAAGATGACTCAATGCTCCTCTGTCCTAAATAGTGCTGTTCATGAATGGGTGTTTGTTTATTTTTTGCCAGTCCTGGGGCTTGAACTCTGAGCCTGGATGCTTTCCTTGAACTTCTCTTTGCTCAGGACGAGCACTTTGCCACTTGAGCCACAGCATCACTTCTGGATTTTTCTGAATAGCTTGTTGGAGATTAGAGTCTCACATGGACTTCCCTTCCCAGATTGGCTTCTTCTAATGGTGATTCTCAGATCTCAGGCCCTAAGAAGCTACCATTACAAGCATGAGGCCATCGGAGCCAGGGCTTTTTATGAACGTTTTAGATGCATGCCTACCTCAGTTCCCAAGGAATGAGCACTTCAAAACTCATCGTCTAACTCTTGACAAAATGGCCAGTTTTAAGACCAACCTGAGCTATGCTCTTAGCCATGCTATGCCTGAGTTTGGTTTTTCATGTGATTCAAATGAATAACTGGAGATATAGCTGGTGTTGGACAGGTGCTGTGGTTGAGGAAGCAAGAGGACTCTCACTGCAGTTGCAATGGACTCCAGAACTTTGGCCCTTAGACTCCTCTACAGAGAGTGTCAAGAGACTTAAGAATAGTCTTTGGGTATTCAGGAGTACTAAGATCCTATACCTAATTTCCCTTCCAAATGTCATTGCATTGTACCAGAGGAGGGCTTACTGGGAGAGAGGCGGAGGAGGACCTTTTGAGAATAGTCTAGTTTGTCACCTCTGAGCAAGGCTTTGGAAAGGCTCAAGTTTGTCACCTCACTAGAAGTGACAAATAGGGTAGAAAATAGGCCCTGCTTCCCCCAATGCATGTAATTTGTCTCACGTTCACTTTTATATCATACAATACCTGAAACATATAAAATGACAAATCTACTCCATGATAATACAATAACCAAATAACCATCCCTCCACAGACCCCCCCAGGTTAGGCAAGAGCCACTAGCCCCCAATCCCCTCCTCATAAACATGTACCTCCCCTGCCCAAATCCATTCTAATCTGCAATGTATGCTTTATCGCTCTCACCAATAACATAACACCATTATGTATTTATTTATTCCTGAACAATATATGGAATTGTTCTGCATGTTTTCCAACATTATATCAACTGAATCATAAAAGCAGCATTTTGTCTGCAGCCTGCTTTTCTCACTCAGCCATGGTGTTTGTGAGATTTATCCATGTTGACATGTGTAGCTCTGATTTATTACTTTTCCCTGCTGAAACTTTTATTATTTGAGAGCACTGTGATTTATCTCTTCATTTCTATTAGTGGATAATAGAGGATCCTCCCCCACCCTTCAAAAATAAAGCTTTTCTCTTAGAAATTACAGTAGTGACTACTCTCCAACCCGACTCTACATGTACAAGGAGATGCTGCTAAGTATTTCCTTCCTCTTCCTCCAATCTTATTTTTCTCGTTCCCATGGTTCCCCAGGCCTGATCTCTAGGTCACTCTCTCTGGGCCCTCCGCTTCAACTCTTCTTTTCCTATCCATCCTTCATTCCCTAGAGCTGACTCAAATGTTGCTATCCCACTTTTGCCCTAAAAAAGTTCCTCCAAGGACTTGTCAATGCCTTCTGGCTTCAGACAGGAAGTAAGGAATAAGAGACCCACCCCAAAGTTCCACTGGTGACGTTAGTTCCTTCCCCATTGCAACCTGAATAGACTAGAAGCTGAAAGGATCAGGGATCTGGGCCTGGCTTATTATTGTAGTATTGCATGTCAGATAAGGCACCAATTCCTGTTCCTGAGCTAGAGCTTTTCAAACTAGGGAGTAGAGAGCATCACTAGGCTTCTCAAGCCTAATATACCCTAGTTTATGGTATATTAGAGAGTTGGCTGGCTCAGTGAATGCATGAACTGATGCCTTACAGAGAAGGGATCCCAGATATCCCAGAATTATTTATAAACATGGCTTGCATTTATCTTTTCCTGGCTGTCTCCAAGCTACTCTCTAAGAGTCTGTGACCATTTCAAGAGGTTTGGGGGCCTTCTGCTGTTTATAAGATGATGTTTTTCACTTCGGTCTTCTTAGGGGAATAGGTCTCTTTCATGAAGATGACTTGCAGAGAGCCCAGTCATATCAGATCAAAGGAAGGAGATTACCCACAACTGGTCAGCCTGATGCAATCTTATGTGAGGATGGGAGGTGGCTAGCACAGTTAGCCTATAGTAGGCCATAACAAAGTGTCACCCTCTTCCCCTATGAGGTCTCTTTTAATACAGGGTATATGCTTAAAACTGAAGGATCGAATGGCAGGGCAGTGTTGGGCTCCAGGAAAGATTTTGACCTGGAGAGGAAGAACAAATCTCAAAGAGTTCTTGACAAAGGGAGAAACCAGAAGATAAATTATTGGTCCTTGTGGAGAAGACAGTGGCACTGAGATGTAGACACGAGAAACAGCATCTGCTGCAGGTCACATCTTGGGTTCCAGAGCAGGATAAAAACCACCGAGAGTAGAGAAAGAAGACCTGCCCTAAACCCTGCCACTGTCAAACGACCTTACCTCATCGCTACCTGTGACTGTGAGCTAACAGCATCCAGTGACCACAGGCACCCCCGCTTTCCTTGGTTGAAACAGAGCATCAACTCAATGTGCTCAAGCTCCAAGACGTACAGCCAGAAGGCTTCAATCCAAGGCTCCAGACACATGGAGACTCACTCCCATCCTAACGCCTCCCTGGATTTATGGTCCGAATTGGATCACTGTGCCATGCATGTTGGGCGGATGAAGACGAAGCACAGGAAGAATGAGGTTCTCTGCTACAAGGTTAGTGAAGGTGCTGCCATTCAAACCTGGGGTGGTTACTGTGAGCTCAACGGCACAACCGCTTCATTCTGAAGATGATGAAGCTCACGGTGAAGTGCTCTAGCTCCACTCTATCGATCAGCTCCCAGGTACACAGCACCAAACCCACTTCACCTCTGTGCACATATGAGGACATTTTTGGGGGGTGTCCTTAAGTTCACATGTTAGTGAGTGAGTTTGTTTTTCAAATATTCAACCTCTTCTGAATGCAAAGCCCCCTTCTTGCACAGAGTCCCTGCTTTTGAAATGCACCGGCTAGAAAATGCATAAGGTGCCAGGCTGAATGTGATCACTACTCTGAGAGATTTCACAGCGAAGTTCACTGGGAAAGATGGAGAAATGTCCTAAAGGAAAACACAGCTATGACTCAGGATCCTGGACGTGACCAGTGGCATGCAGCCTTGATTGCCTCCCAGCTCACGTTTCACCTCTGAGCTCTCAGTTTCTCTAAATACAAAATGGAATGATAAAGCGGGCTGACTTCTTGATTATTCCACTCCACCTTGGTCTCTGGCTCCGATTTCTGGTTTCTTTTCAATCATTAGAGGCCAATCTTGGAGTGCCACAGTGAGGCCATTGCATTGGGTGTAGTATGTAGCCAGATGGACAGTTCTGAGACCCCACATGAGGCCAGACTGGCTCGGGTGAGGGACCATCATGCTGTGAGTCTCCACAAAGCAAGTCCACTCCCCTCTTGGCTCCTCTACCGGCACCTGGGGTTTAAAGCTGGCATTACCATCAAAGGCAGGCTGGTGGCTGCATTATAAAAGGGTTGTATTTCCCTCTTGTTGATAAATAAATCCTTTTTCTCCTAAACAGCCACGCTGGTGGGGCTTTATTGTAATTGGTCGGCACTCAGCTGAGAGCCAGAGCTGGCAGCACTACATCCTTCATCTACAAAATATTAATTAGTTTTCCATGATGCCTTATTTTAATCATGAAAAAATATGAGCCCAGTGGGAACTAGCCAAAAAAGAAGGAAGAAGGGGGCAAACGAGACACAATTAAGAAACACAAATAATATAGAGAGAAGGAAGGCAGCGACCGGGAGGTTGCTCACAAGAGAAAGGTGAGGCAGGGAGTGGATATTTGCAAAACACCTACTCTCTGTCAGGAATGGCACCAAGTCCATTGCCGTGCCACCTCAACCCATGTCCTATTCACTATCTTCATTTTAGATGTGAGCACACTGAAACCCTGCCTTTCCATAGCTCAGCAGACAGCTGGGAGCTGGTGGCTCACACCTGTTATCCTAGCTACTCAGAAGGCTGAGATCTGAGGATCATGGTTTGAAGCCAGCATAGACAGGAAACTTATCTCTGATTCCCAACAAAAAGCTGTGAGTGGGTGTGTGGCTCAAGTGATAGAGAGCCAGCTTTGAGTGAGTAAGCCAAGTGAAAACATCAACCCCTGCATCATCCATGTGTGTATGTGCGTGCATGCGTGTGCATACAGAAAGTCCTACCACCATCACAGCTGTGCTCCAGAAAGATATAGAGTAGGGAATGGATTTTAACAGGACAAATGAAAATCAGATATGATGGTCTTTGTAGTCCAAGCTATTTAAACAGCTGAGGAAGAGGGTCACAAGTAGGAGGCCAGCCTGGACTTCATAGTAAGAACCTATCTTAACAAGAGTAATATTTTTAAAATAAGGGCGGAGGATAGACCTGAGGGTGTGCAACTCAGTGTTAGAAATATTGCCTGTTGTGTACAGGGTCCCGGGTTCAAAATTGAATACCACAAAAAAATCAATGAATAACAAAATTATTTTTAAACGATAAAATAAAAAGAGGTAGGATTATTGCAGCCACCTAAGGTGGTTTTTCCGGATGGAAAGAAATGCCCATAGACTTCAAGCAAACTCATCTTCTCTTGGCAGCTCATACAGGATGAGGTTAGTGGAAATGAGAATAATAATGCCCCTCTAAGTAGCCCCAGGAAGGACTTTAGAGAGAACAACAGTGTGGGGGGAAGTAATGGGATCAATATTTGCTACTTCTTTGTTATTAAGCAATCCATAAAACCCACACTGAAACTTCAGGATATGCCATGAAACCTTTGGATATTATAGGGATCTCTTTCAGCTCTTTACCTTCAGAAGGCCTTCAGATTGCTAGAGGAAGAAAAGCAGATAGAGGAAGGCATGGCTGCGTTTAAAATTATTATTATTTTCTATTTTGCTGGCTAGTCTTAGAGCTTGTACTCAGGGCCTGGGCTCTGTCCCTGAGCTTCTTTTAGCTCAAGGCTAGCACTCTGTCACCTGAGCCACAGCACCAGTCCAGCCCTTTCTGAGTAGTTTATTGGAGTCAACCAGAGTTGACTTCCAACCATGAGCCTCAAAACTCTGCCTTCTGAGTAGCTAGGATTACAGGCCTGAGCCACTGGTACCTGGCTGGCATACTTTCTTTATAAGAAACCTAGAAATACACATCAGAGAGGGATAAAGCAGAGGCAGGCTGAAGGACAGAGTCGATGGAAGAGGAAAGGATTAAATATTCAAGAATACGTTCTAGACGGATGGTGGGAGTGGCTGGTTGAGGTCTTAACCACAAGAGCCTTCCTATGATCTTTGCTGAGATCAACCTAGGAGGTTGGACTGTGATTCCACGTTCATATGAATGAGATGGTCACGTGATATCGGGGTAGGAATCTAAGTGACACTACCATAAACCAAGATAAACCTCGAGCCCCCCGGGAGCTGGGAGAGACATCAGAGACGCATTCCCTCGAAAGTATTCTAGGGAGCACACACTGTGCCAAGACAGTGATTTCAGATTTTTAATCTCTAGAACTTTTGAGATCTCTAGAACTTTTTGCTGTGTTAAGTCATCTGTGTTGTAGTATTTGCTACGGCAGCACTAAGAAAGAATCTAGTGTGTATCTCACTTCACCCTCCCCTCAAATCTGCATGGGGTGGGCATTTTTAGTTCCCTTGTATATTATCTAGAACATGAGGCCCCACCATCAACATGTCAGATCATACCATTAGCCACGGTACCTGCTGGGGTGTGTCTCTCGAGGTGAACTTGAAAGAAGAAGTAACAGCAGTGATGGGATGTGATAAGGTGGAAAGGAAGAACACTTTCCTTCATGATGTCCTGTACAACTTTGCTCTCCTGTGAGACATGAGTGGCTACTGAGAGTCAGGCAATGTTTGAAGCTGGAGAAAAATTGCAGTTGAATTGCATGTGGCTGCCTTGGAGAATGCATGATGCAGCAAAGGAGGAAAAGTATGTGGCCAGGCACAATAAGAGGAGCAGCAACTCCACTTCATAACCAAAGAGGAAAGAACCACTGCCCATAGGCCCAGCCTCAATTTCTCTATCCTCTGAACAGCTGCACAGGTTGCTTCCTAGGAAGATTTCCTAACCAGCTCCAGTTCCTCAGAAGCAGACACTCAAATGGCTTTGGTCACCGGCAAGCATCCTACAGAAGGGGACATGGCAGGTGCTTGGTAATGATGTGTAGATTGAATGACATCGGTTTCATTTGTGTGATCCTGTGTGAGCCCCACTAAATGTCCCTGACGTTTGGCTCCCACTATCAGAGCACAAATGCCTTGCTTTACAAGACGCCTACCCTATGCACGTAAGAGGTCTGCATTCAGGAAATATAGAGATGAATAGGGATAAATTCTGAGGGCTCTGGATTGGATGGAAAAGATCCTGAATCAGAGATTTCCCTATCGGTCCTGTGCTACTGGCTGTCATAGTAAGGGCAGAGTTGGGGTGGAGGAACTGACAGAGAGCTGAGATTTAGAGGACCAGTGAACGGCTAGCCCGGCAGAGAGGGAGGAGTTGGCTCCACTAAGTTATGTTCCCCCAACAACAACAAAGAATTTGTCATAATCTTGGAGCTGCAGATAGTTCCCTGAGACTTGAAGCATACACCAAGAATCAGGATATACCGTAGATATGGCCTGCAGGGCACACAGGAGACAAATCAAAAGCATGCTGTGTGAGGGGCCTGACCTCACAGGAAAACGTTTTATGGATCCACATTCTCAGACATGGCTACCTGCCTTCCAAGCTCAACGTTTGAGAAGGCCAGATCTTCTGGCCACACCCCCTTCCCCGAGAACAGGAAAGGCACTGAGCCTGAAGGCCAGCCAAGCATGGACTTGAAAGCAACCAGGAAAAGGAAATAGATGTGTGTAACAGCGCCTCAATCTAACATCCTTCTGCTTCGTTGTTGTTATCAATTTGTGATTAATAGCTATTACATTTCCCCCTTAATCCATTCTCAAGAGAGGTGCTATAATAACATGTCAGGTAGGTGTGGAGACGCGGCATTATGGAGTCTGGTTTATAATGCAGTTTGTAACAGATGCTAACGTCCAGATTATGCATTCCAGCATCATTTATACTCAGTGCCATGGCACGGGAAGGCTCGTCCCATCATAATTCTTCAAAGCAGTTGCTATTAATCACTCATTCATTATTAAAACACATTGTATTCAATCTACTTGGCAATGGGAACAGGGCAGGCTCTGTTTATCCAGCTCAGTCATCTCCAGACTTTGTCAGACTCAGCCCAGAGGAGATTCTAGCCTGTCAAGATGGCTGAGAGCTTGGGAGAAAAGATGTGAGACTTCCAGAAGAGGTGGATTTCACCCCAAGGGGATATCCATCTGCCAGAAAGCTGAGGGCTCCCGGGAGCCAAGACCATCTGCCTACTTTGGGTGCCTCCTCCACCCATGTCTCGCTCCACCTTGAAATCTTTCCTCCCTGATAGAGAATCCCCAGGTTGCTCCATATTAGCTGGGAACCAGGAGTTCCAACTGTCAGGTCTCCACCTGGAATGCTCTTAATCAGAGGACGCTGTGTGGGCCTTTGGAAACAAATACTTAAAGTGTGGGAACATGCATCTTGTCTTCGAGTACTACTTGAGTGATCTTGGATAAGCTCGCTAACACGTCTGTGCCACACTTCCTTTCATTCCACGGAGGTGTTCAAATAGAATACAACTCGCCTCGCAGTGCTGATGTTAGAATGAAATGTAAATCCTGACAAAGGCCTTATCAGATGCTCAAAACGTAATCGCCTTAACTCTTGTTAATACTAATCCCACAATTCTAACATTATCTGGTAGACCTCCAGGAGAAGAGATGCTGTCTAGTCATTCATTCATTCATTCATTCATTCCTTAAACAGCTCTTCAGCATCTCAGGTATGCAGGGCATTGGTTTAGATATGAAAGGCCTTCTTTCAAGGATCCTTCATTCAAGGATCTCACACACTAAGAACACAGAATTTCTGAGACAGTACTTAGAGCTACAGAGGTCAGAGCATCTGTCTTTCCCCCACGCCAAACTCTCTGTATTTGATTGTGCATGGCAATGTCTGAAGTACTTAGCCAGTCAGTTGTCCATTACTCTAACAAATACATGAGACAATTAACTTTTAAAAAGAAAAATAAGGTTATTTCGGCTCATGGTATATCATAGGTGTAGTGGGTGACCGATCAGAGCCACTCACCTCAAAGCAAAAAGGCAAAAGATAAAACAAAAAGAGGAAGAGAGTCTAAGAACCCCATTATCCTCTTTTCTCCCAATGACCTGGAGACCTCTCCTTAAGCCCCACCTCTTAACAATTACACTGGCTTCTCATGACAACAAGCTGGATCAAGCCTTTAGCATGAAGCTTTGGGAGATGCTCCAGATGCAAACTACAGCAGTGAAGTTCTATTTAACAAAGTTGAAGATGGTGCTCAGATCCTTGGGGGGGGGGAAGAGTTCTAAATTTTAATGAGATATTTCAGCCTGAAATTCTACAGAAGATGACTTCATGATGCAGAGAAGATTTTGAATGCCTCTGAATCCAGTAGTCACCACTCATCTCAAGTGGTGTTTATCATTTCCAAGTTTTTGATTGTTTTTTTTATGTTGGTGGGTTGTGGGGTTTGAAAGCTGGGCCTGGACACTGTCCCTGAGCTCTTCAGCTTAAGGTTAATGCTCTACCATTTTGAGCCACAGCAGCACTTCTGGTTTTCTGGAGGCTAACTGGAGATAAGTGTCTCACAGACTTTTGTGCCCAGGCTGGCTTTGAACCATGATCCTCAGATCTCAGCTAGGGTTACAGGCATGAGCCACCAGGGTCTGGCACTTCCATGCTTTTTTAAAACATGTGGTTGCTATCCAACTGTACTTCTGTAAACAATGTATATTTCTGCATACAGCCTTTCAAGCTTTATATGAATGCCACCATATTGTACTCTGTCTCCTACAGCTTGCTTTTCTGAGGAAAGCATGTTGTTACAGGAACATGCAACTGTATATTGAAATCTACAGAAACAGCCAGGCGCTAGTGGCTCATGCCTATAATCATAGCTACTCAGGAGGGTAAGATCTGAGGATCACACTTCAAAGCCAGCCCAGGCACAGAAAGTCTGCAAGTTTTTATTTTCATTAACCACTAGAAAACCAGAAGTGATGCTGTGGCTCAAAGTGGTAGAGCACTAGCCTTGAGCTGAAGAGTTCAGAAACAGTGCCCAGTCCCAGAGTTCAAGCCCCACAACTGACTGAAATAATAATAATAAAAAAAACAGAAACATTATAGTGAGCTCCCCAAGTTCCTATCACCCAGCATGCTCAATGCATACAACGCTGAACACCCTACTTTTCATCACAAAATAATGACAGTTTACATCCATCTGTCTAAATAAAAACTGCAACATATATATGCAATGGAATTCTACTCATTCACTAGAAAGAACGCTACTGTACCATTTGTAAGGAAATGGGAAGAGTTGGAGAAGAACCACAGAAACAAAGATTGCATGGCTTCGCTCTTCTATTTATTGGGATGTTCACTAGAAATTCCAAGAATCAATAATGAAAAGAACTACAAGGAACACTCAAATGCTCTTCCCCCATTGTCCTTTGTTAACATTTCTGTGTGGGTGTTTTCTGAAACATTTCAGGGTCACAGACACATCACAGACTTTTACCACTGAATACTTCCATATGTATTCCAGAGGTATGAATACTTGCAGCTCTCAAATTCCTACATCTGTACTTACACTATACTTTTACCTAATATATTCCAGTTCTGTCAGCCTAACTAATAATGTCCTCTAACATCTTTTTGTAGTACACGATTCTGCCTAGTTGTCAAGTTTTCTTAGCTTAAGATAATTATGAATATTTCTACAGCATCCCCTCATCTTTTATGACAATAACATTTTGAAAAATACAGTCTTTCTATCACCAAATAAAAGTTCCCAATTTTGAGTTTTCTGATCTTTCCTTATGATTAGAGATAGGTCTTAGAATATTAGTCTGAAATGTACAGTGTTTAGGTAATCCTGTTATGGATGTGAATTTCATGGGTGCTACTAATATTTTCAGCATAAACTTATTGATTGTTCTTCAGTCTTTCAACAAACCATTAGTATGTCAGCGATACTTAAAAATCATGCAAATATTTTTCAGCAACATCCACCCTTCCTAGATTCAGTATCTACCTTATACCTGCCTCATATTTACCATTCCAAGATGGTTCTTTAATTCCAACACTCCCTAATCAGTTATCTTCACTCTCCTTATTGATCAGCTATCCCAAGTATTTAATAGAAGCAAGAAGTTTCTATCTATCGGTCGATCTATCTATCTAACCATCTACCTTATTACCAATCTATTACATCTCATTTATGTGTCAAAGCTCTCGTGGGTATTTATATTCTTGAATTAGGAGTTTTCTATTGTTTATTATTTACCACTATCAATTATTTTGGTGCACAAATTGTCTCAAATTTGGTCAGTTGAAACTTTTTATAGTTGGCTCCTTGGGGCCCAATGACATTCTCTCACCACTTTTTAGGACTTCTTACTTGTTTAGCCTAACGAAGCTACTCCAGGCTTTACTCAAAGAAATGGATCATTTCTTTGAGAAACTCTAGTTTCCTAAGTGAAGAATGGTAGTAAGGATAAAATTGTGTGTGTTAGGTATATTGATTATTCCTGGCGTGTAGCTGCATACTTCACCCTTTCACTAGATAGAACAGGAGATGCACACCTGGATGCATTCCTGTGTGCACCAATAATCACACACACAAATCTACCTGTGCATACAGCACAGCCGAGCCACATGTTCACATCTGCCTGTATACATACAAACACATGCATACAGATTCAGACTTACTTTACCAGTATCTCCAGTTTGATTCCATTCTCAATAGGATTCTTTTGTTTATTTCGCCCATCCCACATGACAAGTTTGCACCCTTCCTTTCTTGTATAATGAGGTGTCTTGCCCTCGATATCACAAGCATACTTTTTCCTTTGGCTCCAGTTAAATGCATTCATAATTGCTTCACTCACATTACAATAATGTGCACACCCACTAGGAAGAGCTCAGTAGTTGTTTTCGGTTCTTCTCACCTCTGCTCCAATCTGCCCAAGACTAAATATAGTGAGATATTCATGTTCAAAGATACAGAATGGTAACTTCAGGCTTTGTTAGAGTGCTAATCTGAAATAAAATTAGGTTCATTTGTCAGTTTTGCTTTCAGTTTTAAGGTTCTCTCCTCTTTATATTAATTTTGTCTTAACATTTCAGTTATATTGACATTTTCTTATTAGCACGTGTTCAAAAGTCAAACACTTGAAAAAGTATAATTAGGAAAATGTCACTCCTTCCCACACACCTTCATCCGATCACTCCACCCCCACAAGCATGCCTCATAGGTGTCTAACTTTGTGGAGTTTTAGTTTATCTTTTCTATATTCTTCTTCATAATAATAAGCATATATGTACATATTTTCTTTCCCACACACATACACAATGCAATTTTGCTTATTTCACTTGGAATTTCAACTCTTTTGAAATCTCTCTACATTCATTCTCAAAGACCATCGTCATACACTTTCAACAACAATTTAATACTCCATTAACTGAATGGAGTGCCTGAACTTTTTTTTTTAACTAAAATCTCTGTTTATACTTTTAGGGAGCTACAAATAATTTACAATTTTAATTGATGCTATAACAAGTACTCTGTTTGTGAAAATGTTTACATTGTTAGAAGGACTCCTAGAAGTGCTTCTTTGATGAGTTGTCATTTAGCTGGAAATATTTTATAATTTTTTCCCTGTGATTTTTTTTTAAATTTGGTACATGATTTATTTTGAGATGCTTAATTCCCAAGCATTTATTTTTATTGCTGTCTGAATTAATTACACCATTGCTAGAGTACATCAACATAAGATTTCCAATGGTGGCGATGGATTTCAGCTGGACTGACAGAATCTGCACTACGTTATGTGGCATAGCTGGGTGTGTGTACTTCATTGTGCCCTCGGAAGAGTCTGTGCATTCTGCATGCTCCGTATTCTCTCCATGTCAATTGGAGCACGGCAGCTCACAGTGCCATTCAGGCCTTCAATACAATTGCTGAGAGTCTAGTTTTTTCATCAATGACTTAAAAGGCTGTTAAAATTCTCCACTCCAATTGTGGCTTTGCACATTTTTTTCCTTCTTCTTTTGATACTTTCTTCTTCATTGAATTTTGAAAGTGTATGGTTAAGTGCATACATATGTATACTGAGTTATGCCCCCCCCCGACCCTTAAAATGTGTTCTTTTCATCTCCAGTACTCTCTTATCTTTAAATATATTTTGTCTGATGTTCTTTTAGCCTTTCTGTCAGGCCCCCCTATCTACCAGATGGCATGGAATTTCTTTGCCTTCCTTTTAACTTTCAACTTATTTTGACAATTTTCAAAAAATATGTTAATCTTTTCCAAGTGAGTTTCTGGTGGACAGTGCACAGTTAAGTCTTGTCTTGCTGTTCTTGTGACAACTTCTGCCATTTTCTCTTTTGTTTTCTGTTCAAATTTATGTTTCTCTGAGGTGGTTCATCTTGACATTACATTTTCTCTAGTCCATTTACTACCTGTTGATGCATACAAAAAGTCTAGTTTTGCATTTTTCTGTAACCTGACATTTAAATTGTTTATAATATTTATATGTAGAAGTAGTGTCCGAATATATAGTCCTGTGACTATCTCCTATATATGCATATGTTCTGGGAGAGAATTAAATGTGAAATTTCTGGACCTTATGAGATGGGATTCATTTATCATCATTAAATAAATATTAAGAATTCCTGCTGACCAAAAAACAGAATTGGCTCACCCAAGGTCCCGTGAGTATAATGGGGCTATTTATTCATGAGTCTACTGATAAGAATTTTTCCACATAATCGTGCAGGCACATGTGTATTAAGTGTTCATTGGCATGAGCTTGAGCCAGGGCCTGAGCACTGTCCTTGGATTTTCTCAAGGCTAGAGCTCTACCACTTGAGCCTCAGCACCATTTCTGGCTTTTTTCTATGTATGTGGTTCCTAGGAATCGAACCCCGGCATGTATAGATTTTATGGCGAGATGGATGTTTGGTTCAAGACTGTCTATAATGTGCAATAATTGGAAAATATTTTTTTAATTCCCATTTGAGCTTGAGATTTTCAGAGTGGTACCCTGGATAAACACAAAGTCCAAAGCAGATCATTTACAATGCACCCCTTGCTTCCAATCTTTTTCCTTAACTAAAATCAGAATAAAAGGAATAACAACCCATGACACACTTAAAGTGGCATCCTGAGAAGATAGTCGTCAGTCTTGCCAATCATATGACGTGGTCTTGTGAACCAAGTCAGCTCCCCCCATCACTTCCTTCCTTGCTATGAGACATCCCCTCTTAATCAATGTCTGCATCAGTATCTACTTAAATGTATAGCAGCACTATTCATAAGAACCAAACTATGGAATCAACTTAGGTGTTACCATCTCATGAGAGGATAAAGTGACTGTAATACATATAATCAAAAGAGCACTCTTCACCCACACAAAAGGAATGAAATTATGTCATTTGTAGGAAAATAGAATTGTTAAAGGAAGTAAGCCAGACTGATAAAAAGACAAATATACAAATATCACATGATCAGATGTTCTCACTCATATGTAGGACCTAAATTGTTTTATAAGACTTCTTTTTGCCAGTCTTGGGCTTGAGCTCAGGGTCTGAGCACTGTCCTTGAACTTTCTCAAGGCTAAAGTTCTACCACTTGAGCCTCGGTACCACTTCCGGCTTTTTTTTTCTATGTATGTGGTAGCAAGGAATCGAACCCAGGTCTTCGTGCATGCGAGGCAAGCACTCTACCACTAGGCCAAACTTCTGGCCCTAAGACTTTTTTTTTTAATAAAGGAAACTACTATGCCTGGAGGAGCAGTAGAAAGGAGAGGGTGACAAGGCAGGGGATAACGATAGAAGTACTTTATATGCATTTATGAAAGTAAAATAATGAGTCTCATTAAACTGGTTTCAAGGGAGGGCAGGTAGAGAAACAGAAGTGGAATACCATATATATGCATATATGGAAATATCACAGTGACCCTTTTGTACAATTGCCGTGGAATAATAAGAAGAGTCAGAACTCTGGGTCCTGAATAAAAGAAGGTAAAATAATAATAATAAATAATAATAATAATAATAATTTAAAAAAACACTGTCCAGAACAGTCTAAGAACTACAGCACTGACTCAAGTCAGACCCAACAACAACTCCAGGAAAATGGCATGTTCTGGTTGCCTTGAAGATGCAGCCCCTTCCACCCTGTTAGCTGCCTGCCACCCTCTTCCCTTCCCTGTCTCATGGCTGCCTCTGCCTGGGATTGCTCATTAGCCTGGGATTAGCATCTGTGTTGCCCAGGGCTGTAGCTGTGATTGCTGCCTGGGGAGGGAGGGCTCAGCTGCCTGAGTGCCAGGAATATGTCAAACTCAATTTGGGAAAGGATCTTGTTAAGCCTCCTTATCAGATGACAAGTCTTCCTATAAAAAAAAAATCATCAGTTAAGAAGGTTTTGCAATGTCTACAGGGCACCCATGCTCAGGTCAGTTAATGTTTCCTGTCAAGAATAGATCTTCCGTATGCCATCAGTCACTTAGTTCAAGGGGATTTGATTACTCAGATGGGGCTTATTGGAAGCCTTGCTAGTTCCTAATCAGTCTCTGCTTTTCAAAAGCTCTGTGAGTCATTTTTTGTGACCCGGTAGCCCAGTATCTCTATAAGTGAAGACCAGAGGCTGATTTTTATTTGTTTTGTATTCCTAGGCTGTTGCCCTTTGGAAATTACTACCTGGAAAACAACTAAGCAAGTGCTCAGGAGTTGGTGGCGGGGATTTTACTTTCAACATCACAAGTCACTCAGAGACAGTGTTAAGATGTTTCGGGCAAAGACATTTTGCAGGAGGAACCAAGCTTACAAAAGACTATGCACTTGGGCATTCTGCTTATGAGATGCTCCGCATGAGAGAGTGGGGTCAAAACTTACTGCCTTCTACTGCATCTACTCTTTAGCCTAAGGTGCAAAGAATCAAGAACATCACTCTGCTGCCTAATCCTGCACCCCCAGCCTCTGGCACAACTCTCCCCTTCCCCTTTTATTAGTGTGGACACTGCAGCTGTAGCCAAGTGACTTATCTGACATGACAGCATTATTTCAAGGAGAATCAGAAATCAGCCTATCTGGTTCCAACTCCTAGACTGTTCCTCCACAAAAGCCTGCCTCTGGGGGATTCCTGTATACGGACACCTCCACTAAGCACTATTTATGATGGTTCATCATAGGAGAATGTTCTAGAAAATTATAGGAAATCAGCCCATGGATTATTCTGTCATTTTTAGAAATGAATTTTAAAAATTATTTCACCATATTGGGAAAGGTACACTGTATAACATGTCAAGAGACTAGAATACGAAAGTATTCCAATATAATACAGTTTTAAACTGTATCAAAGTGCTTAAGTATAGGGAAGAATGTTCCAGGAAACTGGGGAATATAAAAGATCATTCACAAAAGATACTAGTAACTACATTCTTACTCAAAAGAGATTAGAAAATTAGTTAAGAGGCTGTCTCAAAATGGGTCTTATTTTTATGGAGTTGTACTGGAAGAAAGAACACTAATTTGGGTACAAAGAATAGCATATCTAGAATTTAAAAAAACACACCAAAATTGTGAATACTCTTTCTATTTCATTGTTAATTTGTGAAACTGAGTAATTTTTATATGTATATATATATGTATACATATATAATCTTTGAAATCTCAGGCTTTTCATTTGTAAAAAAAAATGAAAGGTTAAGAACACAACCCCATTCATCAAAAGAGCCCCAATAAACTCATTAGCTAAATAAACAAACAAAAATCACTGTCCATCTCAACTTTCCATTATCTCGAAACTTTTCTGTGGGTTTTTTAGATACAAGAAATGTAACCTGTCATCCAGCTCACACCTGTGTTCACAAACCAGCTAAGGAAATGGGTAAATAAAGAAGTCTGGCCTTCCCTATATCATCACGTTCATGGCTCAAGCCAGCTACGGATCTGAGGCTTCACGGACTCCAGCTGTCTTCTGTATTAATCCGTGGGCTCTGCAGTGGAGACAGCATATGGAACTAACTCTACCCTAGTCCTCCCAGCATTTACAAGATAAGACCTTGTGACAGACTGGGGCAACAATGTTCCCTGAAGACTGAGGATAAGTGTTCTCACTCTGTTAAGACCATGTAAGCTCCTGTCGTGAGGAAGTTGTGGATGGGTCCTCAGCCTTCAGGACTGCTAAGTACATGGGGATCCATTTGACAGGATGGGACCTACAGAAGTTTCCACAGGGGCTTTATGGCTGGACAGCTATGCTCTCTCAGACTGAAGTTGCATTCTCACATGTCCCTATTCTCCAAACCAAAGGCAGCCTCAAATACACTGGGCAACAGAAGGCGGTAGAAACCTCTGAAGTGAAATATCTTTACCAGGGACAAGACAAACACTGATGGATTTCTACTGATGGGCCAGGAGGGGCCCTTATCTACAGCATCCTGACTGTTATATTATGGGCTGGCCTCTGGGTGACAGACCCTGCCTGAATGAGCTGTGGCTAGTGTCCCCTCAGCTGGAGAAACCAGTGTGCAACCCCAAAGGGAAGCGTATGCACAGTAAGTATGGTGAAGTAGGGGTGGAGAATGAATAATATTCGTAAGACATTAGAATAAAATGAGCTTACCAATTTGGGGCTCCCCCTCTGCCCGCACGTTTTTGTGATTCGCATCGTTTGAAACATGAAGGACTTGAGAGCTCTGGATGGATTTGGGTTTAATCAGCCACCACCTATTTGTTGAGTGCTTGTTACAGTCTAGGGACTATGATTTCTGAAGCCACATCAAAAAAAAAATAATCAGAGATGGACTTTCTCATGTGCCTTCAAAGCTTGTTCACCAGGCAACTTAAAACACGCAGCTCCCCGCGGGCAGATGCTCTCAGATCAAGGATAAATTGGCAGTGCAGTCGTCCAAGCTGCCCTCTCCCTCTTGCTTATACTGAGTTGAATGAAACAAATTTGCAGCCGGGATGGGGAAAGGACTATAAATGGCTGTGCTTTAAAGAAGTTCCTTAAAACAGTGCTTGGCTCCTAGCAAAGGGAAACACACGTGGTGTGTGCCAACAGAGAAGAGAATGGGATGGGTGACCCGAGCCAGGAAGCTCTGGGGAGGGCTCTCGGGACAGGAAGGAGGCTACTAGATGGCGCCAGTCCTCTATGGCCTCAAGGATTAAAGAGGGCATAGGATTTGGGGAGGAAAGGAAGACAAAGAAAGTAACTCTGCCATCAGCCATCAGCATCCTGAATCTGGAGGATCTCAGGCGTCAGCCATTGATGACTGGCGCCATAGTTTTTAAATTTGAAATCTGGTTACGACTAAAGATAGTGCTTGTCGTTTATACCTTTGGGAGTTTAGGGAATCTTTTCATATTTCCAGTTAAGATCCTTCCTTCCCTGTATATGACACGGGGAGAAGAAGGAGAAGCACAGAAATAGCGGAACAGAGTGTGAACCAGCTCACCAGTGATCCTCGCTGGACACCATACAGTTGAGGGAGGAGGAGAAATACTGCAAGGATATGGGATGGGGACACTGTTCAAAAAGAAAGGTACTTATTTTGGCTTGTGTAACTGTCGCCACTCTGTATATTACCTTTACAATAAAAATTTAAAAGAAAATTATTCTTCTGCTTGAGTTTTTGTTGTTGTTGTTGTTGTTGTTTGCTTTCACCATACCATTTTGGGGGGGGGGTCTTTCTTAACTGCCTCGCTTTTTTCATGTGTAGAAAAGATCTGGGGAGAGATGTGCATAGGAAGGAAGTCGGTGGGTACCACAATTAGGCTATTGCCTGTGGAATCTGGTTTTGCAGTCCAGGGTAGGGTCATAGCTACTGAATACAGAACACAGCCTGAAACCATCACTTTGTCAAACGGGAAGCTAAGAGTTTTAAGGAACCATGTGAGACTGAAGGACAACTTTCTCTGTTTCCCACTCCAGGGGCCTTGGGTTGATGGGCGCATTATTCTGAGCCAAGTCCATTCTGCATTGGTTTCAGTCCCATTTGCATTCAGTGTTTCTTGGCATATCCCACTGTACATCCTAACTCTGTTCCCAGTAGACAGTCTCGTTGTGGGCTCCATTAGTCAATCCAGCTTTAAACAATTAGAGCATGGCGTATCCCACATGAAGTGGCTGCTCCTATCTTTAGGGAGCTCTGGAATTCAAATTGCAGTGCTCTGAAATTTATCTTTTCCAATCATCCATGCAGTCCAGAAAGTTCCTGAATATTGCTCATGCCATTCAAGCCAGGCTTGGGTTTTTCCTATGATCGGAAGCTGCTTACCACTGAAAGAAAAAACTTCATACAGACTTTAGTGCTGAGTATAAACAATAATATATGATGACCATGAACAGATGGCTCGACTAGCTTTCCACTTCTTTACAGGTCCTTCAGTTGGTGATCTCTCTCTTCTTAGCTCCTACACTTGCTTGACTTGAACTACTCGGCTTTTGCCAGTGTCTCCAGGCTGAGTATTTTCAATGTTCTCAAATCTTCCTTCACATAGTTTTGTTCCTGGTCTCTGTCTTTGCCTTTTCTCATCTGGACAACCTTTCTTCTGACACTGAGAATGTCACAAGTTGAAAAATAGTGTATTGCAGCAAGGCATTGGTGATTCATACCCGTAATCCTAGCTAATCAGGAGACTGAGGTATGAGAGCACATTGCAAAAGAGAGTCACAAAAGGAAAATTGTGAGCTGCTTATCTCCAATTAATCACCAAAACGCTAAAAGCAGATCTGTGGCTTGAGCGGTAGAGCATTAGTCTTGAGCACAAGAGCTTAGGGACATGGTACAGGCCATGAGTTCAGGCCCCAGGGACCAGTACCTCACCAGTACACCCCACCACCATCAAAAAAAAATCAGATTGTAGCTACATGATGTTTTGTCTTGACTGTGAACTTGATTAGATGGAGAAGGACTTGGTTTCCAGATGCAATGTACTAGGGTGGGGGGAGAGGAAACCATACTAATATAAACTTTCCGTCTCTCTCTCCTTGTTGAGTCTTTACTCTGCCATTCCCTCTTTACCATGATGGACTAAAAACTATAAAAACCATGAGCCCAAATACACCTTTCCTTCTTTAAGTTGTTTTGTACAAGTATTTCAAGTAGTGGAAACAATCTGACTGACAGGAACTATAATGTGAGCCAGCCCTCCCCTGAATCATGTAGCTATGTGTACATTAATCAGCTAAAAATGCCACATATGCATATCTATTGTAATATATATGTTGCAATCCTAAACAATAACTTTGACAGGAGACATGGGAAGAGGTGTGATCCTTGAATTATGGGTTCCACCAACCTAGAATTAGAGACATAGAACACATGGAAACACATAGAAAGAATGGTGCGAAGGCAAAGAAAGTATAAGTGAGACCGGAAACAGCCTAAAGCCAGCACCCAAACCACTTGATGAAGGAGAGAGCCAACAGTGTGGATAACTGAATGCAGCTGGAGTCCAGAGGGAATACCGTCATTTGAAGAACTCAGGAAGGAAGGGGTACATGACTGAGGCGGGCCTTGATGAACATGAGTTTTGCCAGGGCTGCAAGGGAAGCATGACACTTGAAGGTGAGAGAACATTATGTGAAAAGCTGGGGAGTACTGGTCAGACATGTCATTATGGGGAACAAAAGTTCCCTGGAACAAAAAGTTAGTGGGACACATCAGCAGAAGAGGTAACTGCAGAAGTGGAGGTCCGATTGGTAAGGAACTCTCACTATAGAGATGTGGCAGCCATTGTCAAAGCAAAAGACTGGGAGAGAGTGGGGAAAACAGAAGACGTTGTACAAAAGGAAACATATTCATTTCCTGATTCATGTAATTGTAATCACTCTGTACATCACCTTTATAATAACAATAAGGTAATTTAAAAAAAAACCATTGACTGGAACATTTTAAATCAGTGAGTGGAATGGCTTGTGAACTATATCTCAATAAAGCCTGTATTGAATATGCAAATTCTCACAGACAAAGTGACCTTTCTAAAGCATTTGGAAGTCTGTTCGCCTCTTTGAATGCAGGTTTCTTCTTTTCATGATGCTACTAAGAAAAAAAAATAGTTAAGATATTGAAGTCCTGGACTCAGCAGTAGCTTTGGGGTAAAGGTTGGATTCAAGATTCGTTTCTAAGACAGAGATGGCAGTTGGCAGAGGATTAAATGGATGGGACGCTGAAGAAGAGACAAGGATTGAGGGTGAACTTCCCTATTCTGATTTGGGAGGCTGCCTTGATAATGCCGTGAGTAATTAAGATGGAGAATAGAAGAGAAGCAGTGGGTCTCAGGAGAGGCTGGATAAATAACAGTAAGGGGCAGATCTGCCATCAGCTTCCAAGACCTTCAGTTGCCTGGGCTCAGAATGAAAAATAGTGCCACCACGTCCTTAATGACTTGTCTAGCTCAACTGCTTAGCTGGGAACCTTAGAGAATTCTCATACATCCAGGGGCTCTTCTTTTGGCTGTGTCTCTTATATTTTTTCTATGTGGCCCACTAAGCTTTTATTAATGGATACTAATATATTAATTTGGTGTAATTTTTATCTGTCTGGAACACCATTGATTTAAAAAAATTAATCATGAGACAAAAAAGTAAGGTCTTAGCTCCAAGACCATTATTACCATTACCACTGTGCCGCTGGATCCTGAACACATCACACGTGTGTACATGCATGGTCTCTTATATTTTGGATGGCTCTTCCAGGATGCTTTTCTGTGTCATGGTAGGGGATCATAGCATGGTGACAGAGAACATACATGTACTCTTGGATGAGTCAGCTCTGAATTCAAGTCTTCCCATACCACTAACAACCTGGCTAACCTCAGCTTAATCATGCTAACCCTCTGCTTTCCTACCTTTAAGTGAAGGCGTGTAATACTGATGCTCAAAGCAGCATGATATGCGTAACCAAAATTCATAAAGCCAAATTCTCATTGTTAGTAGAATACTTTTTCTCTGTGGGGGGGCAGGGTTGTTCTTTATTTTTATTTTTTATTGTCAGGGTAATGTATAGAGGGGTTACAGTTCCATTCGCCAGGTGGTAGGTGCACTGATACCCCTTCTCATGGTTTTTGTCCCCTTTTCCCTCCCCTCACCCTCTCCCAATCATCTCGCCTTCCCTTTCTTTTTTTTTTTTGCCAGTCCTGGGCTTGAGCTCAGGGCCTGAGCACTTTCCTTGGACTTTCTCAAGGCTAGAGCTCTACCACTTGAGCCTGAGCACCACTTCCGGCTTTTTTCTATGTATGTGGTACCAAGGAATTGAACCCAGGTCTTCATGCATGCTAGGCAAGCACTTTAACCACTAGGCCAAACTTCCAGCCCTCGCCTTCCCTTTCTTATTTCAAATAAACAAATAAATGTATATACAAGATACCAGGTAACAAAGTCAGATACAGTAACAATCGTAACTAGAATAGAAGACAAAGGTCAGGGTGCTTCCGGAAGATTCTATTAAGACTGGCAAAGTACAGTCATCATGTACGGCCCACTGGGCATCTAACCCAGCCTCCTGTTCCCTGTCTACGGGATGGTCACCTGGTCATCTTCCCAGGTAAAGTGCAGACTTGTGTGAATTGCTGCTGGCTCCCCTATTCTGGTGTCAAGGCCCATTGGAGGCCGGGAAACAGAGCACAACTGCCTAGTCCTGGGGCAAGGACCTCATAGCCACTTTCTCCTGCCCACAGAGCCAGCTCCTCTTCTACTGGATGCATTGAATCCATACTGCTTCATAGCTAGATCTCTTGTGAAAAGGTATGCACCCAGAAGGCAGATGATGTAAGGCTGTCTTATCTCACCTGGACATTCTGGAGCAAGTGACCCTGAGCGTGGACTGGGGATCTCTCCTGCCCAGGCTGTGTCTCCTGTGCTGACAGCCAGATCACAGAGCAAGCCAGTCTCACAGTCCTTGTGTCAGGCACAGAGGAAACGTGACAGGAAAGACGGCTAGCTAGCCCAGCACCAGCACCAAAAAATACGAGATTCCTTCTCTCAGCTACGTCCAACCCTTTTCTCTCCCTCATCCCTTCCAGTGGAGGCCACAGATGGCCTCCCAGCCTAGAGTTAGGAAGGAAGCCTGATTTACTGTGAACACTGAAGAAAGGGAGTTACAGAGTGACACTGAGTGACAGAGGAGAGCCAGTAGAAGGGTCTTGATGACACCAATTTGAGGAGTCTCACCTCTGCCATTTACTCACTGCATGAGCTTGACATGCTAGTAAGTGCTCTTGAGCCTCTGTTTCCTCATCTGAAAGTGAAATGAGAATTGCAAACTCTTATCGTGAGTACCTAATGAGACTACATGGGTGAAAATACCGCTTTGTTAGCCTGATTTTGTGATGCTAAAATATGTATACTTTGATGTCTATACTTGTGTTTCTCACGTGTGTTTTCATCTCAAGACAATGCTTAGATTGGCTATCTCCTCATCTCTTCTTTGGCCCATCTGTAAGGCCTTCCTGATGCCAACCCAGCAGAATGCATCCAGCTTGAAATCAACTCCTCTCGAAGTACTATCTCTCTTGTACATGCGTGCATGCACATGTGCACACGTGCACACACACACACACACACACACACACACACACACACACACACACAGAGAGAGAGAGAGAGAGAGAGAGAGAGAGAGAGAGAGAGAGAGAGAGAGAGAGAGAGAGAGAGAGAGACTACTCCAATCCTGTGAATTCCCACAGTACCGTTCACTTCTACGGGTTCATATTTGTGTTGCAACTTGTGAACCATAAGCACTGATCCTACTGCAAACTGTCACAACTCGAAGCACCGCAGGGGCATGATTTATGGGTGGTTTATCTTGAAGTCTCTGCTGGTATATGACTCTCAGTCCTAAGGCATAATAACCAATGAAGAGACAAATTACTATCCATTGCCTTGACTGCCACACCCACACCATTTCATCTAGTTTTTCTGCCCTGGTTCCAGAATGGCAGGCTACCAGCTTCCTGCCCCTTATGATCCTGCAATCCTGCCCTCAAATGCCTTCCTTCCTTCCTTCCTTCCTTCCTTCCTTCCTTCCTTCCTTCCTTCCATCCTTCCTTCCTTCCTTCCATCCTTCCTTCCATCCTTCCTCCCATCCTTCCTTCCATCCTTCCTTCCTTTTTCCCTCCCTCCCTACTTTCCCCCCCTTCCTTCCTGTCTTTCTCCCTTCCTCCCCCTTCTTAACTTACTGACTTTTAACACTTAATATTTATTATTTTGAGGCAAACAACATAGCCATGCATTATTCCATCTTCTTTACTCAACCTATCCATCCAACAACATCTTGGTATTATCAGAGAGGCTAAGTTCAAAGAGATTAAATAAGTGCCTAGAACACGCAGTTAAATAGTGTCAGAGGAAGAAGAAGGCACACAGATGATCATGTCAATTAGCCACAGTGGATGAAGGGACCAGACATAGACAAATGCCATCCCACAATTCTCATAATTGAAAGTATTCCTTGCTTAGTGGTAGAGTGTTTGCCTACTATGCATGAAGCCCTGGGTTCAGTTCCTCAGTAACACATAAACAAACAAACAAGCAAACAAAAAGCCAGACAGACTATTGCTGTGGCTCAAGCGGTAGAGTGCTAGCCTTGAGCAGAAAAAGCTCAAGGACAAGGGGCAGTGCCCAGGCTCTGAGTTCAAGACCCAGGACTGGCAAAAAGAAAAAAGAAAGAAAATAAAAACATAAAAAATATTCCAATGAAGTTCATTAAAATGTAAATTTAATTATCCCAGGTACCACATAAACACTTAGGGGAGAGAAGGAGAAAGAGAGAGGAGGGAGGGAGGGAGAGAGAGAGAGAGAGAGAGAGAGAGAGAGAGAGAGAGAGAGAGAGAGAGAGAGAGAGAGAGAGAGAAGAGAAGAGAGAATATCTGGGGAGTTATGGTCCTCATTTGTCATATCCAGCTATGTGTGTGTGCGGGGAGGGAAAGAATGAACACAAGACACAAATGTCATCAACACTAGCAGAGGCAAATGGGAAGTTATTTTATGTCCTCAGCACAGCACATGAAACCATACTCGAGCACGGGACCCTGAGCTTTATTTTACAAGTAATGGTGAGGAGAGTTCTGGCAGGGAGGAATCCTCTCCTACCCCACCCCATACCTTGTTGAAGGCAGAGACAAATTAAAAACACAAGCTGCTCAGAGAGAGATAAATCAATTTTCATCAGAGCCAATGCTCCTGACACCACCCCTGACAAATCAATATCTTTCTCCATAATGGAGTCACTAAAGCTGCAACCAAGTCACCAGGAAACTCCAAGCAGCCTCATAAAGAATATCACAAAGCAATAGAATAGTCAAATCTGAATTTCAATTATCTGCCTTCAAGGGCACACCAAGACCTGCAGCAGGGAAGTCCATCAAAAACCCATGGAGCCAGGCTGGGAGTTTGGCCTAGTGGTAGAGTTCTGAAGTCCTGGGTTCAATTCCTTGGTACCACACACAGAGAAAAGGCCAGAAGTGGTGCTGTGGCTCAAGCAGTAGAGCTCTAGCCTTGAGAAAGTCCAAGGATAGTGCTCAGGCCCTGAGTTCAAGCCCCAGGACTGGCACAAAAAAAAATTCATGGAGCCAGGCTTTGCCACACCTAGTCCACATTTCCATGGGTTTCCAAGGCTCCAAGGAGTGGTCCACAGAGAAGTGATGCCCAGGAGAGGAACACAGACTCCCAGGGCCGACGACAAGCTCTGCTGCATCTCCAGTCTGTTAAGATCATCTCTGCTGGCCCTGGGGCTGGGAGAGGCTCTGGGTGGGAGAGTGGTCCTGTGGCCTACACAGGGCCACCGAGATCACTTAGAACTGGAACTGTCACCCAGAGCCATTGCCCAGGCAGGAAAGGGGGGATTCAGCTCCACTGGCAATGCCATGATCTGCTTGTCCCTCATCCCTTCTCCCCCCCACCCCCACTGCTTTCAACATTGCCAAGAAGTAGAAGAGGCCCATTTCCTTGGAATGGCAGCTAGCTTCCTGTTCGTGCTCTGGCTCCACAGCAAAGGTATCCTGAGAGTTGCGTTGGCCATGCTCATATCTTCTTGCTCGGATTTCTGAGTCATCACAGCAGAGATAAAGACTGTGTTGGCTGTGTTTTTGCTAAGATCATGACGTCTGAAAGCCTACAGTGTCACGAATAACCTAAGGGGTCACCTTTGAACCTCAGCTTCTCTCTCTCTCTCTCTCTCTCTGAGATGGAACAATGATCATCTGCCTCCAGGATGGTTAGAACTATAAGAGAAGGTATGGAAAGCTTGACCAAAGTTCAAAGTGTTTGAAAGATGGAAACCCATTGCTACATGCTCATGCCTCGTAACTCTGATCCTAGCTACTTAGGAACCTGAGATCAGAGGATCAAGGGTTAAAGCCAGCCTACCCAGTAAAACCCTTGAGACTCATCTCCAGTTAACTATCAAAAGGCCAGAAGTAGATGTGTAGTTCTAGTGGCAGAGCACCAGCCTTGAGCAAAACTAACTAAATAAAGAAATAGGGCTGGGAGTTTGGCCTAGTGCTAGAGTGCTTGCCTAGCATGCAAGAAGACCGGGATTCACTTCTTTAGAGAAAAAAAAGCCAGAGTGGTGCTGGTAGAGCTCTAGCCTAGAGAAAGCCCAAGGGCAAAGCTCAGGCCCTGAATTCAAGGCCCAGGACTGGCAAAAATAATAAATAAATAAATAAGTTACATAAGGTACAGTGAAAACATACACACAGAAATAAAGATTAAGGCTCTTCATCATCATAACAAGTTAGTGACGTTAGTGTTTATTGTTTTTTCTTTCCTTCACCATTGCACCGAGGAGAAGGTTAAGGCACTGAACGTAGAAGTGACTCACGGGAAGCGCCTAGCATGATGGAGCCCCTTGGGAAAGCACAAAGGAAACTATGGCCTGCTGTTTCCACAGTGCACTTGCTAAGCAGTGCCAAAGCTACTTTGTGCAGCCGAGCAGAACCGAACTCCACAAATAGCATCTTAAAATTCAGAATGCTACAAAATAGTCCTTCCCTCTAATACTTACTCTTTGATACTGCTAAACAGTGTTGCCAAAGCAGAGATATGTTACACCAACTCTCCAATTTATATTCCTTCAACGGATGCTCCCTGTCTTTTTTGATGAAGACCGTGCCTCTTAACTTAGTGGCAAAAGATCCCATTAATCTGATTGGCTTCCCTGCACAGCCTTTAATTCCTAGCAGAGTCAGTTGAGACTGCTATTACAGAACACCTCGGACTCGGGCCCACAAAGACTATTCATTTTTCCTAGTTCTGGAAGTCAAAAGCCCAGCATCAGCAAGGCAACATGGTTGTGGCCGTCATGAGGCTCTCTTATTGGCTCACAGATGGCTCCTTTCTTGGGGGAAGTAGTAGGATTTGAACTCAGTGTTTCATGTTTGCGAGGCAGGCATTCAACCACCATGCCACACTCGGGAGATGGTGCTTTCTTGTTGCATCCTAACATGGTCGTGAGAGAAGACCCTTTAATCTCTTAGAAGGACCACTTCCACGTGCATTCTTCTCTTCATAAAACAGGCGTGGGTGCCGTGGGGGACAGACCCCGATCAGTCGTCAACTAAAGCATGAAGGAGAGGCTGAGATGCCTTGGTCCTAAGGTGAATGACAACCCAATCAGGCTTCATTTGGGGGCAGCCTGGCACTGCCATGGAAGCATCATTCTAGGCGATTCCTTTCCCCAGTACTGTTCTCAAAAGGAATCCAGAGGAACCTGCCGCTTCCCGCTTCAGTCTCCTCAGCTGTAAAATGAGGAGGAGAGAATGCCTTACTTGGCCTCCCTCACTCCATGTGGGAATCCCAGCACCATGTGTGTGCCTCTGGCACTCTTTTTGCTCCTCAAAGCCAAAAGGACATTTTTTTCTACGTCTTTTTCTTCAGCTTCTAGTACTGTCCTAGGTACTGTCACTTAGCTTTTTTTTTCCCTCCAGGCATATAATCCATACCTCTACTTCCAACTTTTTGCCAGTTAATTGAAGATAAGAGTCTCAGAATTTCCTATTTGGGCTGACTTCCAACCTCAGTCCTCAGATCTCAGGCTACTGAGTAGCTAGGATTACAGGCATGAGCTTTCAGAACCCAGCTGATTTGCTTCTTCTATAGGAAACTGGTAGAGAGGGGAAGTTGAGGCAGCAGAGAGGGTGATCCAGTTAGATGCATTCACAAAGCCTCCATGGTGATTCAGAAACTCCCAGGTGCCTAAGCCCCACAGCCAGAAATTCTGAGTTCATTTTCCAGGGGTTGCAGGTTGATCTGGCAGTCTTTTCATACTTCTGGGAGTTCTGGATATTGAAAAGTCTCCCCCCCCCACCCCGACCTCCACTGAACTGCACACAGATAAAGCCAAGGATGAAGGCAACTTAAAAGAAGTGTATGAGATGCGCGCACCAGCTCCTCCTGCCAAAGTCCAGAGCCTGTGAACAATTAGAATAAAGCATGCATGAATCTGATTTAATAGTTTACCTTTGTTAAACACGCGTTTCCAGTCAAGCTCCATGCTGAGTGCATGGTCATCTTAATTCTGCCAGTCCTTCTCATGCCTCTTGCCACACATTTACTAAACATCTTCTATATTTCCCGAGGGGACAGGTAAGAAAGACATGGTCCCAGCCTGAAAGATCCCCTTAGGTCTCTCGATGTTTTGATGTCCATGAAGTTTGGAATACCCTCCAAGGTTGTTACTCTCACCATAATGAACTGGGGAACATGTTTATTTTCTAAAACTGGACTGCAGGTTCTTCAATGGCTGGGTCTTGCATGGCAGGTGTCAGCTAGGAACAGTTAGCACCATATCAGCTGTAACAAAAGCAATCTATGCGTTTGGGCATGAAGAGATGGGTGTCAGTGGGAGTTTATGAGTTAAATATATTATAAGGCCATTCTAACAGATGCTCCAGGAGAGGCAAGAAGGAACTTGATGGGCAGGAGAGTGAGTATCTGAGGGTGTATATGGGAGCTAAGAAAGATGGAGAAAACTGCCGCAGACATAGCACACTGAACCTGAGTGGATGAAGGCTAGAAGAGAAAAGAGGGAGCGTGAGAAAGCTTTTAGGTTGGCAACTAGAAGCTAGAGTTTATACCATGGAAAGAATTTCCTCATATCTATCATCCTAGCTACTTGGGAGGCTGAGATTAGGAGAACTGAAGATTCAGGCCAGCTCCAGCCCAAGGCAAGTTTGTGAAACTCCTTTTCCAATGAGATCTTGGTGGAGTCGTACATACTTGTCATCCTAACCATCACAGGAAGTCTCCAGTGGGGGATCGGGGCAGAGAGAATGATTGGAAAGACACGTTTCAGGGGATGGATTACAGGGCAAGGCTAACAGGAGCCACTGATTGATTGGGCAAGACAGTAACATATCGAGGGGACCAGAGAGGAGAGGCTGGGCAGGAGATGTTTAAACACACCCATAGTGAGTCAGCCGTGGTGTTCCCTAAATAAATGGACTATCCCCAGCTCCTTTGCCCAGGCTTCGGAGAGCTATTATCATGTGGGTTGTCAGCAGCGCTCATGTCCTAATATAGACTACGGAGAACCTATAAATAGCCACATGAAGGTCTCTGTCCCAGCACCACAGACACAGCCAGTCCTAGTTTAGGTCCTTTCAGTCACCCGATCATCCCCAGGGAAAACCCACCAGGACCCTATGACATCATAGGCAGGAGTCTGTCTGATGACTGATGGCACCTCACTGAAACTGAATCCTGTCCCAGCATCTCCTGCCACAAAAGCAATCAAGAACAGTCTGGCCCGTGACTCTGTGGGCCTCTCTGTTTCACTCCACTTGGACTCAGGATCTGTAAGCCCTGAGCCATGCTGAAGATGCCTGGAGGATGAACAAGAGGCCCTGGAAAGTTTGAGAATCTGGAGCTTCAAAAGCCTGGATGTTGATCCACTGATAAATTTCCTTAAGTCCAACTTCTCCATCCATCTAGATGATCTTGGGTTAAGTACTATCGTGGAATTTGGGGAACCCTGTTTCTACCACTGAGAAACTCAGTCTTAGAGCTCTCTGAGAAAGGCAGGTCACAATGCCTTCTGCAAAGCCCACACACCATGATTAACACAAGAGGTGTAAAATCTGACTAAGGCTCTGACATCCCCACTCCCTAAAGCACCATGTTAGACAGATCCCATTACTTCCTTTACTTTCCCCAGCTATAAGCAGTAACCACACCTCCTCTCCTTACCCCTATGGGCTGTCATAGCTGGTGGCAGAATATGCATGGATCCTTCTTATAATGTGTGAAGACTCTGGAAAAATACTTCATGTGTCCTGCCTGGAAACCAGTGCTGAGTTGATCCCTGAAGATTGAATGTAGCTCCCAATACTTTCCAGAAACATAGTCTCTTTCAAAGAGGGGCCTAGGCCCAATCTAATCCACCAGGGGCTTGATTAGGGTCATCTCAATTTAATATCTGCCTTTCTTCCTCCTTCGTTGTGAGAGACTGTGGAGATAATCTATGGGAAGAAGAGAAGTACCAAAATTTATTTCTGATGTGTCATACCCCGCGCTGGGCATCAGCAATCTGATTTAATTAAACTTTCATCACTGTGATTGATAAATATACAATATAAATGTATGCAATGTATTCTTTCCCATGGTAGAGACAGTGAAAGAACAGTAACTCAGTTCTCTCTGCCTGCAGAACCCATGCGGTTTTTCTTAGTTATTGTCGAATTTTCTCTGCGGTACAGAGAAGAGAGGAGTTACTCTAGGCGGGCTCCAGTGGTGCTATGGTAACACTCAATGATGCTAGCTAGTTCTTTTCCTTTCCACATTATTAGGAATTCCTCATGCCCTGGAAGTGGGCCCAGGGGCATCCTGCCTCCCTCCAGCTGGCAGTAGAACACCAGTTCATGCCCCTGAAAGCAGTCCTGGCTCTGGACTGTGGGACAGAGGCCTGGGAGGCTAATTCCCACATGCATGGCCACAGGCCAGGACACCAGAAGAAGTGCCAAAGAGACTAGTGCCCACCTGGCTTGTGGAACCTCTTCGGGCTTGGCACCAGCAGGTAAAACTACCCTTGTGAGATGGCCAAGAGAACTCAGAGAGTCCCTGGACCTCAGGGTGCCATCCGAGGGCTGCCTGCTATGTGCCAAGTGCTTTCTCTTATAAGCCCCACTTACCATCTCAAGTCAAGCCTGGGATGTGGGGTGGGGCAGGGCGGGGGGGGGGTGATTCACATTCCATGATTTATAATCTGGGATGCTCACTCATCAGGCAGCAACTACAGACACTTGGCAATCAGAACTTTGGAAAGAGAGAGCTAGTGGCCAAGGAGACTGTGAGGTACATTCCAGTACACAGGATGGCTGCCTACAAAGAACTACCCGGCCCCAGAGGTCAAGAGGTCCCCAATGAGACAGAAAATTAATTATCCAGTGTTAAGTCAGCTTGTAGGTGCTGATTCTCTGAGTCTAAAGCCAATGCCATTTCTTTACAAACTTAGTCCCAGCCAAGGCCAAGATGAGAGCCTGCTGAATGCCCCCTGCAAGTCCACAGTGTTCCAGCATGGAACAATGAAAAGCTTCCTGAGATGAAGGTGTGGCTGGCCTTGGAGGTAGTGTGACTCCTTTGCATTTGAAATTTTGGGGAGGGGGGCGATGCTTCCTCTTTGATCCCCCAGTCTACCCCCTAAGTGCTGCAATCCTTAAGTACAATGGTATGAGTGAACTGGGAACTGCTCTAGGGGATTACTCTAAGAAGGCATGTCGTCTGTGGCTGACCTTGGAGGAAGACGGTAAGAGCACAGGTCAAGGACGGAGCTCACATCGAGGGACGGGAAGTAAAGAACATAAATGCATCCATAATAGAGATGAGGTTATAAATTTAAAAAAATAAATAAACCAGCACCACTCTGACCACAAGGCGCATGGCAGCTTTATGGTGGTACTCCTTCCTAAGCCCAGCAAGGAGACATGGAAGGCTGGAGATCAATGAATGATGACACAATCCTATCGTTTTCTCCATGACGGTTGGCACCATATATTACACTGCAATAGCTTACGTCTCTACTCATGTAGGTCTCAAGATTAGTTAGCTCTAGCCTTTGCAAGAAGTCCTGTGCATGACTACAATGAGGGACAGACAGACAGGTATCTAGTCCTAGAAGAACGGCTGACAGCCAGGCTGATCCTGACTCTGAGTTCCTGAACCCCTGTCCCCATATTTAAACAGTACTTTCTGGGTTTCTACAATCTATGCCCCTCAATCTGGCAAGAAGCAGAAGCAGAGCAGAAACAGAAACAGAAGCAGGAGGAGGAAGAGGAAGGAAGGAAGGAAGGAAGGAAGGAAGGAAGGAAGGAAGGAAGGAGGGAGGGAGGGAGGGAGGGAGGGAGGGAGGGAGGGAGGGAGGGGAGGGGAGGGGGAGGGGAGGGGAGGGGAGGGGAGGGGAGGGGAGGGGAAGGGAAGGGAAGGGAAGGGAAGGGAAGGGAAGGGAAGGGAAGGGAAGGGAAGGGAAGGGAAGGGGAGGAGGAGGAGGAGGAGGGGGAGGAGGAGGAAGAGGAGGAGGAGGAGGAAGAGGAGGAGGAGGAGGAGAAGAAGAAGAAGAAGGAGGAGGAGGAAGAGGAGGAAGAGGAGGAGGAGGAAGAGGAGGAGGAGGAGGAAGAGGAGGAGGAGAAGAAGAAGGAGGAGGAGGAAGAGGAGGAGGAGGAGGAGGAGGAGGAGGAGGAGGAGGAGGAGGAGGAGGAGAAAGGAACAAAGAAAGAGAATAAGGAGAAAGGAGGAGGAGGAGGAAGACTGTGAATCTGACCATCTAAAATACTGGAGATCTATAGTCAACCACAAGCCAGGCCTGAGAGAAGAAGCCTGTGGAGTGAAGTTCAAAGCCACAGATAGATTTATCGAAGCTCTTCAGCTAAATGGGCTTTGCTCAGACCCAAGGCTTTTTCTCAAAGGAAATCAAAAGCCCTTGACAAATAATCCTAAGAATAGTATATTACAACTTCTTTGATTTCCTTTTTCATAATGAGCTTGCTGTTGTTATTTTTTGTAATTTTTTTATTGTGATTAATAGAAGGGTTACATTATAGTCACCACAGAGAAGGTACATCACTTCACAAACATTGATTCCCTTTCTCATGACATGGTCCCCATTTTCCTCCCACCCTCCCCTCGCTTATCTTGATTTCCCCCCTTCCCTATCCAATTTCAAATAACCAATTAAGCATATATAACATATATCAGATAACAAGGTGAAAAATTGTAACAATATGAGATAACCAAGGGATGGCAAAAGAGATGAGCGATAACATAGTACATTAAGGACAACAGTCACTCATTATATTGCTTTTGTTTCCTTATCCTGGAGGTCCTTACATTTAGTGTCATACTATTTGACCTAATGTCTCTAGATTTTGTTCTATTGTAAATCTCTGCTAGGAGAGCCCAAGGTTTCTACTGATTATGACAAATGAGGGAGACTTCTGGGTCTATGTTCCTTTGAGTCTGGCTTACTTCATTTAATATGATTTTTTTCTGTCTTCCCATTTCCTTACAAATGGGGCGATGTTGTTCTTTCTGACAGCAGCATAGAATTCCATTGTGTATAAATACCACATCTTGTTGATCCACTCATCAGTTGAGGGGCATCTGGGTTGGTTCCATATCTTTGCTATGGTAAATAGTGCTAGTGGATTTAGTATGCCCTTGTTTCTGGACGGTTGGGTAAATGCCAAGTAGTGGAATTGCTGGGTCATAGGGGAGCTCTATGTTTAGTCTTTTGAGGAACTGTCCAGCAAATCTAAGCCCACTCTCACCTGGCTGGTTTAAGCCAAGAATCTCATTGTTTTCTAAAGATGGCCAAGCAGCTACAAATAGGCCTGACCATTGCAGCTAGACCCCCAGAAAGCAGGAACAGAGCTGGCATAGAAGATGAACTAGAGATAGAAGGTGCTAAGAGCTTGGTCTCTTCCCGGCATCATGGTTAGAGACCAGTGAGCCAAGCCAGCCTTGGAGTTTTGCTTCCAACCCTCAAAGCCACTGGCTCTTGCTGGTAGTTTTCCACCTTGAGTGAACCTGAAATGTAATGTGGTAAGCCTTTTCAAAATTTGCATCATAAATCTCTATAAAATAATCATTCACATTTCTGAGGTGCAGCATGACATTTCGTACATGAACGAAAGGTGTGATCATCCGATCAGGGTAACTAGCATATCCATTAGCTCAAATATCAAATACTTCTTTGTGCTGGGAACATTCAAAATCTTCTACACTAGCTATTGAAATATACAGTAAATGATTCTTAACTACAGTTACCCTCCTGTGCTACAGAATGCTAGAATTTACTTCTCCTTTCTCACTGTAATTTTATTCCTGTTAACCAATCTCCCTCCCCCCTTTCCCCCTCTCTCCCCCGTTGCTCCTACTCTTATAGCCTCTGGTAATCATGAGTCTATTCTCCACTTCTATGAAAGCAAAATATGACTGAGATCATGAGAATTTAGGGGGGTTTTCCTGGCTTATTTCATCTAATATAATGACCTTCAAGATCACCTATTTTGCTACAAATACCAGGATTACATTCTTTATTTTTTTCTGGTTGGGTAATATTTCATTGTGTCCACGCTCCTCACTCTGTGCATACTTTCTCTATGGATGTCCAGACTTCGACCCAGGTCTCTCGCTTTGTTACAGCTCTCCTGGTAATTCCAGTGTGCTGTCCAGGCTGGAGACTGAGACTTAAATCTTCCCTCTGTGTCTTCCATGACCTTGATGTTTCTCATCTACTACCATCCTCTGGACTTTCCAGGCTGCGTCCTCTATGCAATCATACATTCCTCCTTCCCTGGGACCATTGCCTCACAGACTTGGCCATATGTATGGCCCTGGTCTTGGGATGCCCTTTTGCACCTCTTTCAAAATTACAAATCTTCCCTTCTTGAAGATGGAGCTAAAATGCCACCTTTTCCATGAAGTCTTTCTAGTCCCCTGCCCCCAGTCAGCATGAATTACCCTCACCTTGGCAGTAATCTGATACATGCATGCATAGATAATTCTCACAGAACACTTCTAATTAAAATTATTCATTTGTTTATCAACAGTCCTCTACAATTAGGAGATTCCACCATGGCTGGGTAGGGACACACCTTACCTGATTTATCCTACTGAGGAAGACCTTCAGAAAGTGGGGGATGGGGGGAAAGGAATGGATAACTGAATGGATAAACAGCAGGTTGGATTAAATGCACCTTATAGGTATGTGTTTGGTTTTTCTCCATGGAGACCCTAGCTAACACGTGCTGTTTGGCTGTGAGATGCTTTCCTAAGCAAGCAGACTTGTAAAACTACTGAATAGTATTTTTCCCAGGAAGACAGCTTTAAGGCCACCCACTGAAAGCACCATTACTCATGTTCTGTGCTGTTTCTCCAGGCTCATTAGCATGTATGACAATTAGTGGCCCTGCGGAGGCAGGTGAGAGCAGGCATTTGGAGAGACTGCACGTCCAGATCATGGAGCCAGTGGTACAGATAAGGGAGGCAGCATGCCACCCAGTGCTCTTGGGACAGAATTTTTTGTGCCAAGCAGGAGCCTCTCCTGCCTGTCAGCATCCATTCAGCCTGCTATAATTTTTTTCTTAAAAAATTCACAATGGATTATGAACAATTTTTTTCCACAGTTTTAGAGGCTGGTAAGTTCAAGATTAAAGTGCCAGCAGACTCAGTGTCAGATGTGGGCCTGTCTCCTGGTGGCAGATGGTAGCTGCCTTCAAACTCTGTCCCATGTCGCAGAAGGGGTGAGGGATTCCTGTAATCCCATTTCCAAGGGTTCCACCCTCCATGACCTCAACACCTCCCACAGGCCCTTCCTCCTTCCGTGTCACCCATAAGGGGTAGGTACACGAATTAGGGAGTCGGGGAAACCAACATGAAGACCAATTTTTTGAGCTCTGTGACAATACCTCATGACCGCAATCCCAGCTACTCAAGAGGCTTGAGGTCTGAGAATCAAAGTTCGAAACCAGCCTGAGCAGGACTCTCATCTCCAGTGAACTAGCAAACAGCCAAGAGTAGAGCTGTGGCTCCAGTGGTACCACACCACAACGTTGAGTGGAAAAGTCCCAAAGAAGAACAGGAGGCCCAGAGTTCAAGCCCTAGTACCAGCACCAAAACAACAAATAACTAAACAAAAAGCATAAAAATAAAAGTAACTAGACCCATTCTGCACAAGAAGTCCCTCTCTCCAGCGTCAAAGCCAGTGCATGGTGGCATGATGGTCCAGTTATTCAAGGAGACACAGGGTGGGGGTAGGAGGGTAGAAAATCATCCACTTGCCCCCTGTCTCCCCCCAACTACGGCAAGGTGAGAGCTGCCCTCTCCTCCGCCTCCCCGGCCTCCTGTCCCTGGGGGAAGGATTCCATGTGGGCATACATCTCAGGTTCTCTAAATAGAACCAGTGCGCAGCCAGTGCTCTGCAGGAGGGCTAGTCAATGGACTCCCTGGGTAGCCTCTGCCTTTCCAGCCCTGTGTCTTCATGTCCTGCTGAGATGTGCTGATGAATGAGTTGTCCCTCCTCCCCAGGGGTGGGGGTGGGGACACCTGCCAGGCAGCACAAGTACGAAATTCTATTCAGGAATGAACACCAAGGAAGGGAGGGGATGGGAGGGTTCCAGCCACCTAAGCAGAATCCTCACAGGTGAGACTTCCCGATCTGTGTTGGGTCAGGTGATCAGTGTGGAGCCCTGTCCCATCAACCTCAGCGCCTGCTGCCTCTGCTCCCACCCACCCCAGCCAGGCCCTGGATGGGTGAGAACTATGCACAGAAGATGAAGAACCCCACCTTGGGCTCCTGTGGGATCTCCGAGGAGTCTTGGTTGCCCTGACAACAGCTGCGTGGAAGCCTAGGGGCCTTGCTTCTCTTCTGCTACCCACTGTCATTTTCTAGCCATTGTTTAACTCCTGTTAGTGAATAACGTCTCCCGTGTCCATCTGGCGACTAATCCTCCCTTGAAGCCCAGCCTGGCAATTATCACACCAACTTCTTTTCCTCTGAGAACTGGTAATTAAAGGACAAGAATAAGTGTTTATCCTGACTTCACAGGAGTAACTATATGTCGTTGATCCCAGCTGTCGAGGGAAAGCTCTCTTTTACAAAAGCATGTCAGCTTATAAATGTAGAAAGAATGATAGGATTGGAAATCACAATTTTGCAACCTCTAATCAAATTGTTAATTCAGGTTCCAATATTAGAGCAAATGGAATATTTGCAGCCGTACCATCTGCCAGATGACAGCAGAAGATTTGAGGATGGGAGATGGAGCAAGGTTAGCCACTACCTCAACTAAGTGAGCAAAACTAGCACTTCTGACCGTAGTAAAGCCACAGAGTGTACTGGTAGGAGGAGGATTCAATATGCATTGTGTGGCTTTATCTCCAGACTCCTGCTGCCGAAAACATTAACTCACGTCTCACTGAGTTGTTATACGCAACTCCCATTTTGTAAGAAATATGGAAGAGAGGAAGGCAAGTTAAGTGACATTATGAGAAACCATCAGATTTATAACATTGGATAATTACACAGGACAACTAGTCTGTTTCCTTCCAAAAATCAATTCTAAAAGAATGGTACCATTATTCTTAATCACCTTTAAAAATGCAAGCAAATCAAGGGCTATCAGTTAATGAATGATAAATAAATACGGTATGACACAGAGTAGAATATTATTTGGTGATAAAAAGCAATAAAACACTGATACATGATACAAATGGATAAACCTTGAAAACATCATGCTAAATGAAAAAAAAATGCGGTCAGTCAAAAAAGATCGCATACTGTATGACATCTCTAAAATAGGCAAAATCTAGCTGAGTACTGGTGGCTCACACCTGAGATCCTAGCTACTCAGGAGGCTGAAGTCTGAAGAATGAGATTCAAAAGCCACCCAGGCAAGAAAGTAGTGAGATTCTTATCGCCAATTAATCACCCAAAAAGCCAGAAGTAGAGTTATGGCTCAAGGAGTAGAGCATGAGCCTTAAGCAAGGAAGCTCAGGGACAATGTCCAGACTGAGTTTAAGCCTAGGACAAGTAGGAAGAGAAGGAGAAGGAGGAAGAAGAGGAGGAAGAGGAGGAGGAGGAAGAAGAGGAGGAGGGAGGCGGAGGAGGAAGAAGAGGAGGAGGAAGGCAGAGGAGGGAGAAGGAGTGAGGAGGAGGAGGAGGAGGAGGAGAAAGAAAGGACAGACAGAATGATGAAAAGCAACACACAACTCTTGATTCTATCTTGGATGGATTTTACATTTTGGGAGTTAGAAAGCTGTACAAATGTCCCTGGGGGCAGCCGAGGAGATACAAATGTTCACAGAAGATACCCTAGCGCCAGGCAGAACACACATGAGCAGGGATTAAAGTGGAAAGTGGACAGGAAATAGCCCAGTGGGGACTGGGGCCAGGAAGTGAGAACATCCAAGCATTTGACAGCCCAGCAGGTCAGAGAGGCGAGATTCATTCAAGAAAGCTAAGCAAGTGAATAAATGGTTTGAGGAGGACCTCGGGAGTCAGGTTTCCCATTACTTAGAGTAAGGAGGGAGCTGATGTGGAAACGGCAAAAGCTGGAAGGAAGAATGTCAGTGAAGGGATCAAGTAAACCGTGGGCTGGGGTGTAGACATAAATGATGATGTCAGCTCTGTTCCCCGAGCAAGCCTGAGAGCGAGGACACCTTAGAATTCAGTGCACGCACCTTGTTTTTCCCACTACAAGGGACCAATATTTGCTGGACAAACGGTTGATTGTGGGACGGATGAATAATAAATAAGATGAATCTGGATTATAGGACTGAACCACGAACTCAAGCAATATTGGAAGAATACAGGAAAAGGTCAAAAAGACTCAGGAGTGATCAGGGAGGGCAAACGTGGGCAAATTCACTCAAAGCAAGTAATGATGTCAGTGGAGTTACCTAGGATTGAATAAAATTGAAATTTATGAGTCTACACTGAACTAAGTAAGTGAGTAAAAAAAGGAAAAGAGAAAGCTCTTCTTTACTTGAAATAGTCAGCTAAAAATGATAGAAGGAATGAGGGAAATAGAAAAAAACACCATTTGGCAAAGATCGTTATAATAATCCAGGCAAGAAAAATCAATGGATAATAAAGCTGGAGGGTGGATGAGAGGGAAAAAATCTTACATTGTCTACAAACATCTCCATGGAAGATACATCTTTACCAAGTGACAAAACTGACATGATCAGTATTGAGACAAATAGAAATCATAGTAGGCTATGGACAGGATGCCGCAAAAAATTATCTACCCTTTCTGTGAGATCCTAGCCCCAAACTCAGAACCTGGGAATCACTGAACAAACCCAAACTGAAGATGGTTGTGTAAAATGACTAGCCTTGAACTGATTTTTCTTCAGCAAAGATCATGAAACCAAAGAGGAACTGAGAAGTCATTTGGGATGGAAATTTGACCACTGAGTGTAACAGACAGATGACCTGGATGGGCTCGTTTTCTTAAGGCTAGCCTACCATTGCTGAGACTTCTGGGTACAGGACACCTAAGAATTATTCGTGCGAAGATCGATATTTGAAATTGTTGCAAATTTTTAAGGAAAAAAACCCCATGACGACTTCCTTTTGAGATATTAAAAAAATAATACCTGCACTCTGTTTTCTTTAGAAAACAGAGTGTAAATTTTGATTGTATTCATTTCCTACTCCGCAACCCCCATTAGACTGTGAGCTAGGTGAATCCTTGGGCTGGATATTATTCATTTCAATTGGTCTTGAGCTTAGCACGATGTCCAGAACATCAGAGACATTCCGTACTTATTTGAGTCAATGAATCAATCCACTGGGCAACTCACAGCCCCTGAGATTGGCTGATAGGTAGACTATCTCAAGCACTGACCAGACTTTCCCAGTAGAAGGCCTGAACAAATCCCCTCTGCAAACCAGACCAGAAAGCATCAGTCTTCCCTGCAGTGACAGACTTGTGTAGCCCGGGATGGTGTCCTACTTCACAGCTTCAAGGAGTGGCTACTCTGCCTCATTGCCCCAGGGAGAGATGCAGCTCCTGTTTGTTTAATCTCAGCCCATGGTGGCAGCCTTGACTTCACAGCCCTCGCTCGTGATTCATGTGAATGTCACTCCACTCCCAGAGGTTCCCAGCCATAATTCAACATTTGTTAATAGCCACTTAAAGTGTCCCTGAAATAGCTAACAGGCCCAAGGGATGGAAGGTGTTCTGCCAGAAAAAATCATTCCAAGGAAGGCAGACGTGTAGCCTTACACTCTGTGAACATTCTTCTTCGTCAGATGCCTTTTACCCTCCATGATAAGAGGGACAGATGTCTTTGGGGCCACAAAGGAGAGAGAACCTACTGTTCCCTATAGATTATGACAGACATGTTTGAGTCCCTCCTCATTCATTCCCACTCCAGACAGAGGCTATATGGAGGGATGGAGTGAAAAAGCACAAGGGAACACCATTCAAGGGATCCCAAAGAAAACTCTCTGGTGCCAAGTACAGACAGAAGGAATCGGAAGAATGTAGTAGTGGATTCAAAGAGGAAACTGTGTGTGTGCATGTGTGTGTGTGTGTGTGTGTGTGTGTGTGTGTGTACGAAAAGTTCATGGGAGGGCAAGCTGGGGGTGAGAGGGGGGGGCGGTCCAGAGCGTAGCCCTGAAAGATACATCTTCATCAGATGACGACACCACCGTTCTCAGTCTTGAGACAGAGAAAGATAGTGGGACTTCAGACAGCATGAAGACATCATCTCTCGTAGGCTGAGTCCAGTTCTGCTTCAGAGTTTACAAATCATTCTGTTCTTCCCACATCTAATTCTGTAACCCATCCAAGGTCACCTCATTCGTATTACAAGGACAATCTATCAACTTAAGGTCATTCTGAGAGGGTATGAATAGCTAGTCTCTCTCGAGATAGCTCCAGTTCCTGTAAATTTATCCATCTACCCATTGGACTGGACTTAATCAAATTACTGATTCAGAAACACAAGAAGTTCTACAGGCCATAGCCTTAACCAAGTAGTTGCTTAAGCCTATGTGTTTCTTATAAAGTTACGACTTCTGCCACCCAGAGCCACTTTTTACTATTTCATGCCTTAACATTTTCAAATTATTTTAAGTAGGTGTATGAAGTGGCTTCAATTCACCCTATGAATTATGAGCAACACAGCTCAATGTCACCCTTTTATCAACCCCTTTAAATGGGCAAGTAAAAGTAGAAAGAGCTAGTAGGGCAAAGTCTCCAGCGCATCAGGAAAAGGATGTTTATTTCCTAATATGAGCCCCTGATCACATCTACTTAAGGACTAGCAGGAATATTAAGTGTTAAACTCTGGCAAGAAGAGTCTACCCCCTGCCCCCACATCTCAAATTTTCCTGAAGATGTTCGGAATCACATGGCAATCTCCCTATCCAGAGGACTCGTGGAGAGGAGAGATCAGAGGATCAAGTGCAGTACAAGACTATGGCAGGAATCCAATCCATCTGAGGAGATCTGCTTGTGACAGTCAGCAATCATGGCTGAAGAATGCAGAGAAACCTTAGGTTGTCCTGGCTGTCCCAATGACACCAACTGCACCTGGAGATCAGCCTTGGGTGTGACAAGCACATTCATCAAATGCAAAGGCCCGCATTCTGCTGCTTGCAGAACTGGAGTCGTGTGGTGGCATCTGTGCTGCTCATTCTCCTCTAAGCTGGAACTGGCTGGAAGGACTTGGTCTGGAATGCTGGATGTTGCCTTGCAGCTCCAAACTCCTCATTTGCCCTTAGGCTGATTTTGCCTCCTCTGTTAACTTAAACAAGACAAGGGATGCAGTCAAGAGCCAGGGAGTCCGAGGAGAGCTGAGCTCTGCAGCTGGAGATGCCTTTCAGCTTCTCTTTGTTTTTGTCCCAACAGCACTCGCATTCCTAGGTCCTAGGAGAAAATGCCCATGAATTGAAGCCCCTAGGCCATATTCTAATCCTTGGAACTAAGATCTGAAGACCTGCGGATGAGCGGTTGCCTTCCCTTACCTCCAGTCTGCAAAAGAACATAATACCTTTACATGAACTTGGATCTGTGACTGTGCGATTTTCTGGCAGAATGATCCTGTGCCTTCACTGAGTCTCCCTGAGCTTTACCTATGCCCATCACTGAAACAGTTACATTGGTACAGGGTTCATTGCCAGGGTTTGACACTCGTATAAAGTAGCATCTTAGAAAATATCAAAGAGAAGCTAGATGCTCACGGCTCTTGGCTATAATCATATTTACTCAGGAGGCTGACATCTGAGGATCACCCTCGACAGCGTAGTCTGTAAGACTCTTATCTCCAATTCACCAGTGAACAGCTGGAGGTGAAGCTGTAGCTCCAATGGCCAAGTGCCAGCCTTGAACAAAATCGTCAAGGAGAGTGCAAGGCCTTGAGTTCAAGCTTCACTACAAGAAGGAAGGAAGGAAGGAAGGAAGGAAGGAAGGAAGGAAGGAAGGAAGGAAGGAAGGAAGGAAGGAAGGAAGGAAGAGAAGCAGCAAGCAAGTATCAATGATTTGGAATGAGACTAGCTGACGTGAATCCTTCTTTCACCAATTTCTGGCTAAGAGTCTGTAGGCCAGTTGTTTAAGCATTCTAAGCCTTGTTTCCCCCACCTACGTCGCTCCCACACAAAACCATGAAGCTACACATTTCATAGAGTTGTTGTGGGGTTTCCATGTGAAGTGCTTAGAACACTGTCTGGGACCCTGGGGAAATGTTAGCAAATCTGTCTTGCTTGGTAAACTGCACTGTGCTGGAGACATAGGAGAATTCTGTTTCTAACAGGGTCTGAGTATCTATCATATAGTCTATGCTTGACCATGCTAACAACAGCTGGGCCCTGGACACGCGCACACAAACACATCCCACACATTCTCGCATGAGTTCCTGGTGCTACACTGTCACTACAGATTTCCAACTGATAAAAAAAATAATAAAGGGCCGGGAGTTTGGCCTAGTGGTAGAGTGCTTGCCTAGCATGCACGAAGACCCGGGTTCGACTCCTTGGTACCCCACATACATAGTAAAAAGCTGGAAGTGGTGCTGAGACTCAAGTGGTAGAGTGCTGGCTTTGAGAAAGTCCAAGGACAGTGCTCAGGCCCTGAGCCCAAGCCCAGGACTGGCAAAAAATAACAATAATTATAAAATAAAAACTTCCTTTTCTATGCCTACACACCTCATCATTATATATCTCACCAGGTTGTACTAGTTATAATAAAAAAAAAATTAACAGCAATGTAGTTGACATTCTACCTCTGGCCAATGCCTAAACTTGGTTTACTATCCCATAAAGCATGAGCGCACAGTCCTATGATTTAGTAGGTAAGGAAACTGAAACCTGGAGAGGGTTAAGTAATTTTTACAAAGTCAAATAAACCAACCAGGACCTGGAACAAAATTCCATCATTACGCTTGTCATGTCCTCTAGCCTGGATGTCCTGTTTTCTGTCACCAGTGCTCAGAGACAGGGCGTTTTCCTTCTCAAACTAGCCTTATTCTTCACTTCAAGAGTTGAGCCTGTTTCTGACCCCAGTCCATACCCATATGGGGCTCCCACTACATCATGGGATAAGTAGGCCCAACCACAATTCAAGACTTTAATCCCTGGCGTTGGAATTCATTCCCAGAATTTCTGACAAATTACAGAAACTACATCTTGAGTTTGCATTCAAATTTTGGGTCATTGGACATCTTCTTTGATCCCTGCTTCCCACCAGCCATGGTCCCTTTCTCCCCTCTCCCCTGATCCCTGCACTCTCTCTGTTTGCACATCATTATCCATACCTTAGTCTCTAGAGGGTCTCACATCTCACCCTTCTTATTCTTGGCATCAGAAACATTTAGCTTCAAAGCTTCACAGTATTGGCCAAGTTAAGAGCTCTCATTGATCAGGGCTGTCCAGACCATCTCTCAAAGGCCCTAATATCTGACCTCAAGTATCTACTTAGGGAAGAAAGAAATCTAATGCTCCCTGAGTTGGAAGTCACATTTAGAGGTCACTAAGTCCAACCTTCTCCTGGCTCCCATCCCTAGCTTCAACAGCACCACTCCGAAGCCAGCCCTTGGTCTCAGCTAGAGCTGATGGCAGGATACAGGGTCTTCTAAACCTCTAGAACAACTCCTTGCAATCAGCCGCTCACCACCTCTGTGAACTTCTACTGGTTGCTGGTGCTTTATCTTCCTTCTGGCCTCTCACCCAGAGAAAGGCCCATTCCTCTTTTCTGTGATTGCTTCCTAAGCACTCAGAGGCAGCAGTCACAGTGCCCTGTGTCAGCCGTTTCACATTTCAGCCTAAACAGTCTGAGTCCTTTCGTACACTCCTCATCACTCATGGTTTCTGTGACATACAAAGAGCATCACCCCTGGTCAGCATTCATCTCTCATGGCAGCCTGCTTTATAGATGGACTCCAGTCACTGCCAAGATCAAAGGCAATGGGCTACGACCCCAAAGCTGGAAGCCAGACTCAGGCATGTACAGGAAGAAATAGCCAGGAGGCTGGGAGGCAGCTGGGAAATGGAAGCGTTCATAGAGCAGATTTGGACAATAATAATGCTGATGAAGGTGTGAGATGGAAAATAGAAGCATCCTAACAGTAGATTGCAGCTTAGCAGAATGGAAATGGCTTCTGGGGAAGGCTGTCTTGAGGCAAAACACTCCAAAGAATTTCTATCCAGCAGTAGATTGAGAGTAGTGAATCCTAATCCAAGAGGCACTTGTGAAAGTCAGGAAATATCGCTCTTGAAAATGGTTACAAGTCCCATAGCGAAGACAGAGATCTAGAAAGCCGAAGGCTTAAAGGATGTTTAATGCATGCATTTCCCTTTCTGAGTCAGACTGAGTTTCCTGGACTGAGACTGTTCTCCATGCTACCAACTAAAGAAGCAGTGAGCAAAGGGACACAAATACTTTGGGTTTTCCAATGTAGCCCAGACTGGTTTCCGGAACGCATGATTTACTGCTCTCTGGAGACGCTCCCAAGGCAGGGAGGGAAGCAGGATAGGGAAGAGGGGAAGGCCACATGTGCTTCTGGGAGAGGTCCAGCTCGGCCTTGTACCACGGTAGGTCTGGAGGGTAAATCGCACCTCCATCTTGAGGTAGGAAGACCAGCATTTTGTGCTTATCACTGCCCACCCACTGCCCCGAGATGGTGTGGAGGTACATAACTCGATAAATCTCTCTAGGAGAAGCATCATGAGTCCATGCCAGAGGGTCATTCTAAGCACACCAGCGGTAAAGGAGGCTTCCTTTAAGATCTTTTCCAGAGGCCTTTACTAATTCACTCAGAGCAAATCCTGGCTCACATCTGTTGCATTGGAAGATGGAAATTTTTAAGTCAGATTCATAATTTCGGCCGAAGACATAGCTCCTGGATAGGATTCTCACAGTGGCATTCTGTTCCTCCTCTGTCCTCCAGTAGCCACTCTCTACCTAGGTGTTTCTGTTTTCACTGCATAAGTCCAGTTATATAAAACCAAACAAACAACGGATAGAAATATTGGTTAATGAAAAACAGCCCCCTCTAACTACAACAGAAGTTGAAGTTTTAGTTACACTGAACAAATATGAGGTGTGGAAATAAATTTCAGTTGTATTCTATTCTGCTGGAATTGTAAAGTTGGCAAGTCCTTAGAAACCACCTCACTCAGCCTGTTCATTTTATATGTGGGGAAACTGAGGCTAGTTACAAATCAATCAACAGACAGTCAATCAACAAATACACAACCAACCAATCAATCAACCCTTCTGTTACATGCCTGGTTTCTTCTGAACATATATTTCAATGGCCACTACCATGGTCTGTAGAGAATGTACTTAGGTCATAAGAAAAAAAAAAGAAAAAGTAATGGGAGATGGAAAGATACTTTCATATCCAAAGAATGATACCTTGGGGCATGGCATTTTCAAATAAAGCCCAATTAGATAAACAAGTGTCTACTATAGATTTCAAGTATCTACTAATAACTGTAGTTGAAATCATCTACTATCCAGTAGTGACCAAGCCCATGCTCCATGAGTTGGTTTTTAATCCAGTGTAAAGGAGAGATACAATATAGAGAGTTTTAAATGTGCAATAGTAATCTAGTCCATTTGTTTCAGGATATGATCGATCACAGGCCAAATGACCCAACTGGCCACATTTGATATTTCAACATACATAGCCCCATAAAATATAAACAGATTAAGAAAGAAGGAAGGAGGGGAAGAAGGAAGGAAGGAAGGAAGGAAGGAAGGAAGGAAGGAAGGAAGGAAGGAAGGAAGGAAGGAAGGAAGGACACACAGATAACTCAGCTATCTCTAAACTAGGGTCAATTTGTTTTGTTTTGTTTTTTGGTCAGATGGAATGAATGGTATTCTAACTTCTTTGAAGTAACATCTATGAAGTAACATCTCGTGCAGCCAATTCAGTGAATGCTAGAAGCCACCAGTTCATGCTTAGGACATTTATCTTTAAGGGGAAGGATCTCATATCAGCTCTTCCTGTAGACACCAGTAGCGTTTGATACTTATCTCAATTTGGATCATTTTGACCTGAAGTCTAGAGACTTCACAGCTGGGGAAGACTCAGAATCTCCATCTATGTACTAAGACTTGCTGCATGGACAGGAGAGCTGGAGTGGCTTAGAATTCAGAGCCCCGGGCTCTTACTTTTTGCTCGAGGCTGGTGCGTTACCACTTGAGCCACAGCTCTCCTTCCCGAATTTCCCGGCCCAGGTGGGCTTCATACTGTGATCCTCAGATCTCAGCTTCCTGAGTAAAGAAGGTGACAGGTGTGAGTCTCCAGTGCCCAACTGCTTTTGCATATCTTATTGCATAGGTTTTATCCTCTATGGATTAGAAAGTCACAGAGGACTATTATATGTTAGATGATGAGCCAGCGAGACTATAAAGGAGGAAGCGAGATATGACCCAGGGAATGAGGAAAGAATGATGTCGTCGGGCTTTGAATTCATTTCTTCCTATTCCAGGTCTTGAATTCAACTCCTCCAACATCATGGCCAGAGTAAATCCCATCCCAGCTCTCCTGGCCTGCTCTTCTACTTCATGCTAATGGAATCGTCTTTCACTCCCTGGGATCAAATCAGCTCTCTTTTTCTTCCCAGGAAGCAAAAGTGCAGGCCTATCTGAAGTCCACTTAAGATAAGAACTTAAGCCTGAACCTGCCTGAGCATGAAGCACACCCGTTTACCTGGTTGTTGGCATGCCACATCTGGCTTCCTGGGGACTTTTCCTCTCTAAACACAGCCTTCTTTTGCTCTGTAAGAATGATGGCTGATTCACTAATTAAAGGGTGTTACGTACTTCATTGCCCACCAGCTAGGAACTTGAAATAAGGAGGCTTATGGTAAAGCCTTAGCCCTGAAAAATGTGGCTAGGTATGCTTTAGAGAAAAACAAACCCAGGGGAAAAAAAATACTACCTACTTGCCAGATTCCCTCCCCCACAATTAGTTTCTCTAAACCAGCATCAGCATGTAGAGAAAGAAGAAACCCAGAATAGTACAACCCCAAGCCGAGCTCATAAACAAACCCACTAGTGAAGATACGTAACAGAGAATGAATGAGAGAGAAGGCTGAGGTTCTGAGGCTCAGGCCCTCTGCTTCATTCTGGTGTGGGAGCCCAAAAGTAGGGTTATCTACACTTCAGGCCATAGGACATAGAGAGATCCAGGAATTGTTGGAAAAATTACTCTTCATTGCAAGGCCTTGATCAAACTTGGCATCATGTAGGCTCTGCTACAGATTTAATGTGACTGCCCCTCTGGGGAAGACAAGTCTCCTTGGGCCTCCTCTCTCAGGTGCCCTTTCCAAAATCCATGGAAGAGAAATGGTGATGACCATCCCTTCTTCAGTGCTGGGAAAGGTCTTCCACAAGAGGTCAGTCCAAGGATAGGCCCTCAAACAGACTGGTCTTGAACTTGGAGAGGATGACAAACTATGGCGTGTCCTTAAATCAGGTAATAAACCTAATCCTCTGGCAACTTCCCTATTGGAGATATTTGTTGTTTTTGGTGTGTGTGTGTGTGTGTGTGTGTGTGTGTGTGTGTGTGTGCCAGTACTGGGGCTTGAACTCAGAGCCTCCTATTCTTACTTAGTTTTTTTTTTTCTCTCCAGGCTGGTGCTTTAGCATTTGAGCCACAGCTCCATATCTGGCCTTTTCCTGATTAGCTGGAAATAAGAGTCTCTCCAATTTGTCTGCCTAGGCTGGCTTTGAACTTTGAGCCTCAGATTTTTAGCTTCCTGAATACCTTAGATTATTCATATAAGCCACCAGTACCCAGCTCTGTGAAACTTCTGGGGAGCTCAGAGACTTAGGTAAATCTTAAAGGTCTGCCTGATCTTTGGCCTGTGGGAACTCTAGCAACTCAAATGATGGATCAAGTGCAAAAAAAAATGGCTGGAGGTAAACAATCTTCCACTTCTAAATGGAATACGGAGGGAGACACCAATTGGACATGCAATCATAAGGGATGCTCACAGGATTGGGTCTGAAGTTTCCTGCCCATTAGAGACTGTGCCCCCTACTTTCTACTGTCTGTGCATCCAAGCAGACAGGGAGCCAACTGGGTGCATTTCTGAGCTTCCCAGTGCCTTGATAAAGCTTAGCATTGCCAGGCACTGGAAAGCATGGAGTGGAATACAGGAATGCTTTCAACCTCCCAGAATGAGTTGCTTCCCCCATCTCTCCCTCGGACACCTAAAGATATCATTTGTGCATGGCATGTTTCAGAATCCTGTGTCTGCTCCACTTAGAAAGGCTGGTTCCCTCCCTGCAGTGCAGACTGTCTTCTTTTGCAAACACGGATGCTGCTTTTCTTCAGAATGTTTAAAAAGGGAAGGAAGGGATAATACAAAACAGCTCCCCTAGGAAACAGTTCTAACACACAGGCTGCAAAGAGGCACTGCCCCCCACCACCCAGCATTCTGAGCTCTTCTAGAATCAGAGACAGACAACTGCAAGGGCAGAAGCAGCAGACAGAGCCTGAATGGAGTAGTCAAAGAAGCTCAGAGTACAGTGAATCTTAGAAGGGGTGGGAAAGGATGAGCCACAGGAAACCCAGAGAATGTCCCGCTGAGACAGGGCACCCAGACCAGTGCTCAGGACAATCCAGTTCCTTGGCAACTCTGTGCCTGCCATCCCAAACTTGTAATTACAATTTGATTCAAGACTCTGAGACTCAATCACTCGCCTTTCTTCCCTAGGGCAGCTACAGAGGGAAACCGCTCAGATACAGCTAGACTTCGGGAGGGTCCCGCAGTCCCTTGGGCCCCAGGCTTGCCTGACAATGTAGAGACATCAAGGGCTACCTCATTATTATGCCAGCTTTTTGCCCAGCAGTTCACTAACTGACCCCAAGAACCCTGAGAGCCACATTTCTTCTCCCAACCTTCCCTCCAATCCCCTTCAGAACAGGAGCCACATCCTTCACCACCACCTCTCACTCAACTCCACACTCCCTGCCCCACAGGTTTTCCAGTCCTAACCTGCTCACTCTTTACCCCACACACCACTCCCATGGGGGCGGGGGTATCAGGGCAAAAACCTTTGAGTTTCCAGCTAAAGCTCCCAGACAAACCAACTGGACCCCCTTTCCTCCAGGGCACCTCACTACTCATCCCACAAGGGCTTCCTTCCAGACTCTCCTCCTCTCTGCCTAAGCACCCTGGACAGCTCCTTGCCTTGGCCTGTCCACAACCGGATAGAGCCTGGGGGGGGGGGGGGTGTCCCCTCACAAGAAGCTCAGAATCCACACCAGAAGAAGAAGCAAAGATCCTTTTACATCCTTGCAGTACGCTCCAGCAAGCTCTGGAGCCATCCAGACTGCCCAGGTCTTCTCCATACCCCCATTCTCTAACAGCTTTAGTCCTAGCCCAGCCCACAGGATGCAGTGCCAGTGCTGGGTGAGAGGGAGGGAGGGAGGGAGGGAGGGAGGGAGGGAGAGAGAGAGAGAGAGAGAGAGAGAGAGAGAGAGAGAGAGAGAGAGAGAGAGAGAGAGAGAGAGAGAGAGCGCACCACATCAATGGCAAGCTGTTTCAATTGTACAGCTTCGGGCATCGGACACCCTAGACATCAGAGACAACCGAGACCAGCACATCTGGAGAAGTGAGGGGCAAGCGAGCGGCGAGCACCCAGGCACCCTCCATGCTTCCAGGGACACCACAGAAGCAGCCTAGAAGGGTGCATTTTCTACAACCAGCCCCAACAAACTCTCACCAGCTGCCCTGTTGGCCTTGGGCAAAGGCTCTGAACTTTCTCCCACTCCAGAACCCAGCAAGGCCAGGAGCCAAGCCTGGAAGGACTCTCTGGCACACCACTCCTCCAGAAGAAGATCAAGCACAAGGGTGAGCCGAAAACCGAGTACTCACGGTGGTGAAATCTTGGTGGCCACACTCCTGCCCCTTGAACTTGCAGTAAAGCATCATATCCTTGAGGTCGTGGCCCACGCGATGCAGGAACTCCAGCATGCTGAACTGCTTGGGTTTGTAGTGTTTGAAGTTGGCCTTCTGCCGCAGAGCCTCCAGCACCGTGGGGTCGGCCAGATGTGGCTCGGGTATCTGTAGGTTGACATCGAGCAGGGCCAGTAGCTCTCCAGCATGGTACAGGTCATTGGTGGTGAGCCTGGAGAACCGGAAGCCATTGAGGTTGCAGAGGGTCACAGCAGGAAAAACCAGGCTCTGGGCCACCACCTCATCCACTTTGGTGACATGCTGGTAGGAGAAATAGTAGGACACTCTTTCCGAGCTCTCCACCAGCAGCAGGCCCAGGGAGCCCACGAAGGCCACAGCCCAAAGCGCACGACGGATGGTCAGCGGGCCATAGGTGAAGATGTGCCGGAGGCCATGCAGAGTGGATGTGTTGGCGAAGATCTGGAGACTGGAGGGCTGCAGGCTGGCCTCGCTGGGGCTCTCCTTGAGATCCATCAGGGGGGCCCTGCAGCCGTTCTGCAACTGGCTTCAGGTGGAGGAGGTTTCAGGGAAGACTTGCCAGGCTTCGGGCTCTGCTTAAACCCTGCCGATCAGGAGAGGCAGCGCCAAGCATCAGGCCAGAGACGCTGGGAGTTTATCTTCTGGAGAGCAAACCCCCCTCCACCTCCCCTCTCTCCTCCAGCAGCACGCTGACAGGGGTGAGTGTTGATACATATACATAAAAAAAAACCATTCAAACTCTAGCTCCTGATTGTTTCCAGGCGATAAGGAGGGCTGGTTTTATTTAGGGAGACACCAAGGTGATGTGGAAAGATTGTGGGTGGGAAGGGAGCGCTCGGCCAATGGAAATCAAGCCCTCCCCCCCACATCCCCCCTCCCTACACACAGCCACGAGAGACGGGAGGAAAAAGGCCAGAGCCGGGGAGAAAAGGCTTCCAACAAGTCTCTGAGCAGCTCGGGGCCCGTCCACCAGCCCGGGGATGGCACCGCCCCGCCTGGCCGCGCCTGGCCGCGCCTGGCCCGGCTGGCGCACTGCGGGGCCCCGGGCGCGGCGCGCAGCTCCGCTGGCGCTGCTGGAGCTGCCGCTCTCCCCGGCAGACCCGGGGCTCTGCCGGCGGCTACTCCATTCCTCCTCCTCCTCCTCCCCATCCTGGGGGATCAGATCAGCTCGATGTTTTACCCCCACCTCCCCCGAGAACTGGGGCACCGCCCGCCCCCCACCCCTCCCTCTGCTGGCCTCCTGCTAGGCTGCTAGTGGAATGGGTAAGGAGGCGGAGTGAGGCAGTGGGGGGGGGGCTGGGGATCTAGAGAAAGTTTCTTCTTTTAGCTGTGGGTAGGGGGATGAGGGTGAGCTAGCCAATCATTCTCGAGGAAGGACGGGACACGGGAAGGTGAGGGACCAGAGGTCCGGGGAGGGGTCAGGCCCCAAGCCCTTCTTTGGGTCAGATCCAGCTTGGCCATCTCTCCAGGGGAGATGCTGTCCACAGGACTGAGGACAGAGGGGGCCCAGGGGCCGCAGCATTACAGGGGGACAGCCAAAAAGATCATAGAGAAGGAGCAACACGTAGCCCCCCACCCCCAAATGGTTGTCAGGAATTTCTGTGTTTAACAAAGAAAGACAGCTGGGTGCCAGGTAGGGCTGGCAGCGTTTGAGGGGCTGTGTGTGTGTTGTCCCAGAATTTGCCAGATGGAGCCACAGCTGGAGGTATAGATAAGAGCAAAGACAAGGGCTTCTAGCCTCCTACTGCTTCTCCCCCACCTCAGGACCCACTAGAACTCAGCCCTTATTAATTAGCAGGTGAGCCAGTGGGGCCTGACTACTTGCCTAGGCCAAGGATCAAAGGGGCCACGGGCTTATTAAAATCCACGATGAAATCTTCTCAAGAAGAAAGTTGGCTAAAAGGTGGAGTGATCCACTCAAGGCCCCAGGAGCACAAAGCCCCCTGGCATGGCAGCAGGTGAACTATCTGGGTGTCTTCCAGGGGATGCTAGCCTTCAATAACACAGTCTGGAAGGTGGTGGTGATGTGGGTTTGCGTGGTGCCCCTCTAGGGTTGTAGATCCACTCTGAAATACTTTTCTATCCCGTCTGGATTCCTGTTAGACCAGATCCAGGGAGAGCAGTATCCAGATGCACTTAAAGGCAACATGTGGCTGGGCCTTGATGGTTTATCGATCTGGAAGCTCAAATAGCAGAGGCATCCTGAGCAGGCAAGTGCCGAAAGCTCATTTACCTCTGGCTTTTGCTAATGCAGAGGTCCCAGATCCCTGACTGGGATTTGAATCCCCTGATGGGACTCAGACCTTGAATGTAGAGGCAGGGAAGGGGGAGGTACCAAAAATTCCATAAGACTTTATCCTCAGTAGGGAGTACATAGGCTGTCCTACCATTTCCTGTATTCCTCTTGACCACCCAGGCAGGTAGGCGTTCTTGATTTTTACCCCATTTGTATAAAAAAAGAAACTAGCTCATCAAAGTAAAGCATTGTATCCAAATTACACACTTGGCATCTCCAGAGCTGAGACTGGAACTCTAGTCATGTTTGCTCCCAAAGTACAAGGTTTCATGAGGCGCATCAGAAATGCTTCCTAAATATGCACTGCCTCTCCCTTACACACACACACACACACACACACACACACACCAATTGTCATGTGTATATTCAGCTCTGTGTCTTCTCTCCGCTAAATCACATCCCCTTATCCATTTTTCGCAACTCAGATTCCTTCCTACAGGAAGGAGACTTTCCTAATTAGTCTTCCCAATCTTTGGCATTATCCGCCTAGTTAATAAGTGTGCTGGTCTTTCATTGCTTTAATTGTGTGCCAGTCACTGTGCTAATCTGGAAAAAAAAAAAAAAAAACAAAGATGAATGGAATACACATCCAGTACCTTTGGTCACATGACTCAAGGATTACTGAGAGTGGAGGCAGAGACACACATACTCAAGTCCCTGAGCCACAACACACACAGGGAAGGGAAAGGAGCAGGATGGCTTCTGTGCTTTCCATCCCATCCCTGCCCATCTGGAAACTCTGCTGAACACCTTCTCCTTCCTTCCCCTGCATCACTGCCAACTTTTGCCCTTGCTGTGCTCTATCCTGCTTTCAGCCAGCACAGATCTGTTTTTCCTTTTAGAAGGAAGTCTCTGTTCCATTCCCAGAATCATAATTTGTCTGGGTTTGCCCCACAGATATTTTCTTGTATATGCAGAGTTGAATCTCAAATTTGTCCCCCACCCTTACTCTCATACTGTGCACACATTCTCTCTCCCTTCCCCCTCTCTCTCAACCTATAACTGCTTCCTTGCCTCTCTCTGTTGGATGGTTCTGAGAGTACGAATTTAATAAGACAGTATCATGTTCTAGATCTGAATTTGCATCTCAAATCTGCACTGCAATCTTCTTTGGCTGTAAGACCTCAGGAGAAGTTACTGAACTTCTCTGAATCTTCCCTTTTTTGAAGTCATTATGTAAGAAATGCTTGTGATCATTCTCACACTATTAATGTGTTAAAAAATCAACCATGAAATTGTATTTCTAAGAGCCTGTTGCTTTTGGCTTTAAAGTTTCTTAATAAAGAAGCCCCCTGAATCTTATTTGATTATCAGTTTTAAAACTCAAAGTTGTTTGCACCACTAAAATAAGTTGATATGCTGAGTTGAAACCCTTTTGTACCACTACTTAAAGATAATTTTAAAAATTTTTAAATTCTCTGTACTTCCATACAGAGGAAATGAGATAATGATCCTAAAGTGGCAGATACAATTTAGACACTTAGCAATTAACTCTCTCTCTCTTGATGACTGCTCACAGAATGTTCTTTGTTGATGTGGATGTTCTCTTCCAGGTGATTGGGGAAACAGAGCCCTGGAGATGTCATTTGCTCTAAACATGGAGTGCCTGAAAGTAACATCTATCCCCCTGAAGGTCAAGGGCAAGCACTCCTCCCTCTGTTTTGCTCCTTGTCTATGATGAAGAAGATCCCTCACGTTCTTTCCCAAGTGGCCATTTGGTTAAGTGTGGGACCAAGAAGAATGGCTTTAATGGTGGCTTTCATTACTAGTTTCTAGGTGCTATGTTTGACATTCCACAGATCCATCAACTACCAAGGTCACTATCAACCCATTTTACAGAAGGGAAAGCTTGGTCTATAGAGGGGCACTACTAGGGTCCCACAATCAGAAACATTAAGACGGCAGACAGACTGAAACGCAGGCCTGTTGGAGTCTGCAGAATCGCATCCAAAAGCCCACTGCCTAAGTCCATTAATGCAAGCACTTCAACAGGCCCTCAGTCACGTCAAAGGATCACAGCACCAACTTCCAACACGAAGCATCTGAGTTACAAAACAGTTGTTCAAGAAAAATCACTCTGCCATTGTCTAGCACAAATAGCTGTTCCATCTGATGGTTAAATAAAACTTTTCAGCATAGCTCTACTTCAGGAATCCTCTTTGATTGGTGAGATTTGGTTCCAATGAGTACTACGGCTTATACACAAACACAAGATATATCCTCGGAGCCTTCAGATGCTTCTGTATGATTCAATTGGCTCAACATTCCCTGTCCTGCTGCAGCAGGACTTACAGGACATATATAATTCGCTCAGAGACCTGTGTAGCAGGCATCAAGGGACTGGATTTAAAGTGGATCTACATGGCCCAGATTTTTAGTCATTGTCCTAGTTGTGTATAATTACATCCTTTCTCTTGGCAAAGTGTAGAACTAAACATTAAAGAACATTCCTGATAAATTCATGTGCCAATTAGGCAGCTTTAACCCCCTATTAGCACACATTCCCAAGATTTTTTTTTGGCTCTGATAAATGTATTCACTTACTAATGCATAAATAAATGCATCCTAGATTTGCAGTGTCGGAGGCTCAGGCTGGGGCAGGAGGTGCAAGGAGAAGGGCGGATCTCTCCACCCTGGGGACCCTAGGCCTGTCTTTAAGTCTGACTAGCAGAGAAGGTCAAGAGTGAGTGTGGTTTGGCTCCTCTGCAGACATTGACCTGAAGCTGAGCTTTACAATCAGCTCCAATGCTAATTTGCTACTTAACACATGCTAGATACTGGCTGCTGCCACCAGTACCCTCTAATTAGGAAAAGAGAGAGGAGAGAGAGAGAGAGAGAGAGAGAGAGAGGTTCTTTGTTCTTTTCTAATACACAGATGGTAATATTATTTCAACCTCAGAGGGGGCTCTGTACAAAACTTTTTCTCCTGCCTAATGGTGGCCACAAAGAAGGGTTAAAGATCAAGCACAAAGCAGCAGCCTCCCTGCTGTTGACTGGCTTGTAAATAATCACCTCTCACCAACAGCCCTTCCCATCCCCTTTGCTATGTGAACATTTAGCAAATAATTTGCCATGAAGGGCACACTGGGCAGGGGAGGCACAAGAAACAAAGTCAGACAAGAAATAGGTATTTTATGAGTTATTTATTTATTTATTTCGAGGCGATGCTCCAAAAGTCCATACTGAGTGCACCCTTAGGACTTAGCACCTGGACCCTAGAATGGGCTTGCCTCTCTGTGTGGCTTCTGGAAAACCACACAACATCCTCTGTGCTGATTTCACCTGTGTGTTGAATTGTTCCTGGGGCCTAAGCTACTGCATGGAGCATGTGCCACCTCCCCTAAGCCAAAATTCTCAGTTAATGGGATAAAAATGAGTCAGAATCTGGGATGCCAATCATTAACCCCATGTCACCATCTGCTGGAGCAGGAGGAGGACAGGGCCAGGTAGAATGAGAATTATCCACCACTGATCCGACAGGAGGCTGCCTGCTCCATCCACCTCTCACCCCCTCCTCAGTTCAGAAAGTCTAGGGTTGGGATCCGAGGTAGGGGAGGGCAGCTGAAGACTTCATCAGCCATAATGAACAAGCTGGCTTGAGGATTTGGTGCTGCACTTCTCTCCAGCAGGACAGAGTCAGCCAGCTCCCACTGTCGCTCCCCAGAGGAGTCCTGGCTGCCTCCTCCACCTTCATCCCCACCTCTGATGCATTCATCACCACATGCTTCCTTTCTTCTCAGGAACAACCAGTACTGATTTTTTTTTGGCCATTTGTCTAGCTCCTAGTTTGCTTCTACTGGAAAAGGAGGAGAAGCAGAGATATTGCCCCAGGAGATGGAGGCTCTATGCCTGGCACCAGGCTTCTTATACATGAGTTCACGAATCCAATTGCATGGCACCTGTGGTTTGTGCCTGTAATTCTGGTTATTCAGGAGGCTGAGACCTGAGATCTGGGGTTCAAAGCCAGCCTGTGCAGGAAAGTCCATTGAGTCTCCAATTATCCATCAAAAAGCTACAAGTGGGGGTGTGGCCCAAGTGGTAGAGCATGGGCCTTAAGCAAAAAAAGCTAAGGGACAGTGGTTTTGCATTCAGGCCTCAGTAGACACACACACACACACACACACTCAACCACCACCACCAAACCAAAAGCAAAGAATTCATGAGTTCATGAATCAATGGACATGTGAATGGGCAGGGCCCCTCTTCTAACCCCAGGGCCTGTTCCTGAGGAAGGGAGGGCCCTTCCTTCCTCTCAGCCTGCACATTTCCACTCTAGCTCCCTGACAAGATCTCACCAGAGTCAGGGACAGGCAGGTGCATCTTTGTACCCAGAGCCTCCCATCTACCATCACTTCCCTGAATACCTTTCCCATCGTGGTTGTCATTAAGTATCCCTTACTTGGTAGTTGATGGAAACATGGTGTAGGTGAAAGCTGAGCTTAGGTAGGAGCTGAGAGATATTGATCTGCCCTAAAGGGGAGAAAGTTTATTTTCACCACGCCCCTTGAGCTGGCAGACAGCAGGAACGTATCTGTATCCTCTTGACCTAATTCAAAAAGACAGGATGCATACAGTCAGTGTTCAATACCTATTTGCTGGTGTGGTGTGAACGTAACACAACTCCAGACAGTTCTTCAATCCTATTTTTTTAATTGGCATTGTTTATACAGGGAAGTTGATTGTGACAATTCCACACAGGCATACAGAATATTTTTGTAAGACTCTCCCTCCCTCTTCTTTCTTCTCATAATCCATTCCTAATAACTACAAATCAGAAATCAGTTTTGGAGGATGAGTCCTTATCTTAAATATGGGCATAGTAGATTTTAACTTTAGCTTTGTATGTTTTAAAAAGATACAGCTCTGTGTGGTCTCCAAGTCACATCTGGACTGACTTCCCTCCCTGCTTTGGCTAAAGAACATCTGTGGACCATGTCTCATCACAACTACTTTTCTCCTGAAAGGTCTCTCATGTAAAGCATCTGTTTAAAAACACAAGAGCTCTCTCTTCTAAAAAACAAAGCAGGCCTAGTTCAAGTCTTCCTCAGAGGCAAAACATGGTACTCAGGACAAGTAGATTCTGGCTTCTGGTTTTATCGCTTGCCTTTTTCCCTTCCTCACAGTAAGGAGAATATACCCCATGCTTTCTTTTCTACCCTCTGCTAAGTATGACTTGTCTTTAAATCATCTTTATTTCAATATATATCATATATATATATATATTAGGTTTTTTCCGGGGGTCTTCTCATTTTTTCCTCTCCTGGTCTGCTTCTGCTCCCACCCTCTCTCCTGGGAAGGAAATAGTGAAAAAAAGAAAAGAAAAGATAAAAGAAATCATTGCTATTTGTTTCTCTCAGTCATTCAACCCCTGGAGCCAACCACTTTATAAATAAAGAAAAATAAATGCCTAGAGAGGTCCAAAGTCAACCGCGCCCAGGCAGTTTCAGCACAAACATTATTAGTATCGCCTTGGCTAGAGATGAGGAGCAAGGAAAGCAGCCTTGCTGAAGGATCTGGTCTTCGTTCTGTGTGGAGCTTCCTCTCCCTCTGGTGTTCCGCAGGCCTTGTTGCAGTGGCCTCACTGCGTCTGCAGCCCATCCTGGCTGCTGCCTGAGCCTGGAAGCATTCCTTGAGTATTTCTAACCTCTCTTCCTCCTCTCCACTCTGCCACCCCCCCTTCCTCCTTCCACTAGTTGCTCCACTGTGCCACGTCCTTTACTCATCTTTTGTAAAGTATTAGAGAGTCACAGGGCTCAACAGCCAAGCACACATGATCATAGAAAATGGTACTTATTGAAATGAACTCCGAAAAATGGAAACAAGAAGATTTTTTTAAAAAATAATTTACTCTTTATGGTGTTATTTTCTGTTTCCCCCTTCTGTGGCTGTTATTTTAAATCTATGTGCCTTTTGTCTCCTATGTAAGTTTGTCCGATTTGGGGAAAGCACAAATAGTGAGACAAAGGGTGAGCTAATTCAGCATTGAAATCCACCAGACACTATGTTGAAATGAACTGTACAAGTTAAGGGGGGGGTGGTGAAGGAGGTTGGGTGGGGAAAAAATGGGATAAAACGAGAGGTGACATTGCTCAAAAAGAAATGCACTCAATACCTGACTTATGTAACTGTAACTCCTCTGTACCTCACCTTCACAATATTCTTTTTTCAAAAGAAATTTATACTGTCATGAGTACAGGTCAGAGATAACCCTACCCCTGTGTGTATCTGTTTCTATTTGATGGTTGCTAGCTATCTTCTGCCCAAGTAGCTGCATTTGATAAATTCAATGTATTTCTTTCTTATCCCTTCCATAAAACCAAACCAAAGTAATGGCATGGAAATAAGAAACAGGACAATAGGATGGAGGGAAAGAAAGGAGAAATCCTTCCGTTTTCATCTTGGTTGAAGGGGGACATCCGTCTCCCTTTCGCTCCACCTTTGTAGAAGTTGATGGGAAAGTGTCAGGCAGGCCTTCTCCTACGCAACCTCTGAACAGACGAGAGGCTTCTATTTCCATGTTACAAAAGAGGAACCCAAGGCTTGGAGAGTTGTAGGCCCCTGAGAAGGAGCTCTGCTGCAAAGAGAGTTCACGTTCCAGCTCCCCTGCTCCTATCAGTCATCTTGTTTGTAGTATGCCATGTCTCTCATGGAGCCTCAGACTTCATACAAGCACCACCCTCCAGGAGGCAGTGTAGCAACCTTTTGTGGACAGGGGCCAGCCCTGGGGAAGGGAGGGCCAATGAGGGTTGGAGAGTACAGGGAGCATCTCAAAGAGTGAGAAAGGTAAGAGATGGAGAATTCTGGGAAGCTCTAGGATAGAGACTGCTTTGGGGAGCTCCATCTAGCCAAAAGTGCCATCGTAGCAGGAACCAAGATGTTAAGAGCAGTCAGTCAAATGCATGAGAATGAGCTCAATCGTCTTTTCTTTCTCTGTATACGCTTATGTTCATATGCATGTGTGTACACGTTTTTTCTATGTGTAATAATGCAGGCAACTTAGCAAGGATGTGTAGACTATTAATTTTGGTCTGGGCATCTTGCTAATACGAGATGGGAGGCATCAGTAAGGAAGGGACCTTACCCCATTCTCCTCAGAGACTCAGGGATGGAGAAGTGCACCTGTAGCTTACCCACGCCCACTGCAGGGAGTGCACAGGGCTTGTATCTCTCAGGCGACATGTCCTGGAAATGTCCGCCTTGGCGCCCAGTGCAGTTTGGAGCCCATAGAGAGACAGGAATCCATAAGCCCTAGAGTTACATCACATTCAGAGCTGGGAAGTTTTTTGCCTGTTTTTGAACTGTGGGGAGGGAGGAGAAGAGAGAGAGCAGGGCTTACAATGGTAAAGCAACCTGACCTAAAGTGTCACAGCAGGTGTGGAAATCGACTTCACGTAAGACTCCAGGGTTAGTGAACCACCTGTTTGTCCAAATGCCTCGTGAGGCCTGGAGGGCCTGGGTAAGGATGTGGGGGCTGTTTTCCAGGGGAACTCCTAGCCACGAATCAGGTTTACTCATGGAATCAAAGGACAGTAAGGTTAAATATTCAGGGTGTATCAAGGTTTTGGGGACAAGGAGATGGGCCTGACAAATCATTTAAAATCCTCTTCACTGAGATGAGGAGACTTTGTTTTGCTCATTTGCATCTTAGTAGGCAATGCTGCTGTTTCAAGCCTTCGTGATAACAAGCACATTAATTTTTTTAAAAAAATTATACATGTAGGGCTGAGATTGTGGCTTAGTGGTAGAGTGCTTGCCTAGTATGCATGAAACTCTGGGCTTAATTCCTCAGTACCACATACACAGAAAAGGCTCTATGTGGTGCTGTGGCTCAAGTGGTAGAGTTCTAGCCTTGAGTAAGAGAAGCTCAGGAACAGTACTCAGGCCCTGAGTTCAAACCCCATTACTGGCATAGATAGATAGATATTTAAATTTACTTTATTGCTATTATAGTGGTACAGAGGGTTTACAATTGCATGAGTCAGGTAGTGACTACATTTTGTATCATACAGTCTTCTGTTCCCTCATTCTCTCCTTCCATATATGTATATATATATACATGTACAGAGGATTACAGTTACATACATAAAGAACACATTTCCTTTTGCACAATATCACCCCTTCCCTTGCTTTCTCCCAGTTTTCCCCTCCCATCTCCACCCACAAGAGGTATTGTTCATTTTCAACAGAGTATCCAGTGAGTACCACTGCTCAACTGGCTCCATCTTTGTCACACCCTTTCTATGACTGTGAAGACATTCTGGTGAGCTCTGATCCAGTTGGACGTCTGTTTCCTCCTAAGATAAACAGGTCACCACCCCATGATACCTGTGGACCATTGCAGACCTGCCTTTGGTGAGTCTGTGAATAATGGTTCTCCAAGGTTCTGACTCCAGAAAGGAGCTACCATCTTCCTAAAGAGAGAGCTCAAAGACTCAATCTGTTCCTGTGTGTGAACAACTAAGGGGGCATTCTCTCTCTCTCTCTCTCTCTCTCTCTCTCTCTCTCTCTCTCTCTCTCTCTCTCTCTCTCTAAGGGCTCCTGTTCCCTACCCCATCACTGCTCACTGCCTCCTCCTACAGTCTCATCCCCTTTCCTGAGCATCTATATATCTCTAGGATCCCTACAGCCAAAATCAATTGCCAGCTGCCTCTGCCAGCCACCTCAAAGGTAAGTTACCATCATGGAGCATGTGTAGACAGTATTTACGGTCAAGAGAGAGTGAAAGAGGGGTCGGGTTAATGCGTTTCATCTGAGGAGCTGGTGAGTGGGTGCGTGAGACTGACAGGTCAAGCTGAGCCCCAGGGAACAGGACTCTGGCTGAGCTCAGTTTGTGTACACAAAGGATGGAGAAAGGGAATGTGGTACCCACACTCCCACCTCAGTGCTGTGGCTGGTGGGATGGTCTCCATCGCTCCCTCTACACACAGCAAACTCCATTCCTCAAGGAAGACACAGAGGTGCTGAGAATCAGCACCCATATATCAGCTCATGAAAATTCCTCCACTTCAGTGCTATCCGTACTTCAGACTGCATAATTCTCCATGTGAGGGGACGACGGCTGAGTGCAGTGTGAGGCACTCTGCAGAATTTCTGGCTCTACTTAGATGTCAGTAGCGCAGCCTCCTGTCTCCAGATGTGGCAACTCACAGTCCCCAAATGTCCCCTGGAGGTAAAAAATCACCCTCCTTATGTCAACCACAGAGCAAACCCTACTATAGACAGCCATCTTCTTTACTGGGAAGCTATTTATTACCTCCACCAAGATGTAGCTAGGTTAAATCATGTCTCAGGGTATACAATGGGAAGGTCTGGGCACAGCCAACTGGTTTCCACCACCTGCAAGCTTGTGGCTCTTACTGCATTGCCGTTCTACATACATAAGGCTGGGGGTAGGCTCAAGAAACCCATCCAGAGATGGACCATTCTTAACCCAGTCTCTCCCAGTTAGCGTCACTCCCAGCTTCTAGATGAGCACACCGAGGCCTGGACAGGTAGGAAGGACAAGTCACAAAGTATACAAGCCACCAGGGACTGAACTAGCACTCCCTAGCTTGTCACGCCACTCCCTCTGAACCTCAGAGAGTTGAGTAAACACTGATTAAACCACGGGAGGCGGGAGACTTAATAAAAAATAAATGCAAATCCAGGATGATGGATATATTTAGGAGATGAGTTATTATGTGACGCTATAAAAATAGATCCAGGGAGAGCACAAGGGATGTACAAGCCTGACTCTGAGAGAGACGGGGAAGATGCAGAGAATGCTTCAGGGACATTTGATGAACTTGGCTAGGGAAAACCTGCAGGGGCTGCCACCTGGAAACGCACACATAGAGGGGCCACCCTTAAAGTAACAGGGCATGCAGTGCTGCAGGGAGCAGGTGTCATCTGATAAGGCTTGAGGCCACTATTGGAAACGTGGCTGAGTGTTCAAACCTGGTGACAGGAAACTCCAGTTCTCAATGTCTGTAGGCCAGCCATTTGTGCATATTTGTTGGAATAATTCACAGTACTTCTGAGTTCCTGCACCTATCGATGGTCAACTAACGCACACCAGGTTTACAGCACCAAAGGCAACTCCTACCACCTGGGACTCAAACAATATTTAAGGTGTGGCTGAAAACAAATTATCGTGTCCCCAAAGGTGTCTCCACATCCCGTATTCTTCTATGTACTCACAGATAGCTGACCAGGAGTAGGAAAAACTCTTTAAAAAGGAAAATGTCAGGCCTTGAGGACAGTGGCTGAGTAGCTTGTTATAACACTTTTTTTCCCCCTCTTTCCATCCCCTCCCCCCCCACAAGAATTGGCCCACTAATTATGAGCTCTTCCAGTGCCAGCAATATGCCTCTTCATGGCCTCCAAAATTACTAGACAGTGTGTTACACTGAAGAGGCTCAACCCTAAGAAAATATAGCAAGATGTCTTCAAGGAAACAGAGCTTGGGTACACATCTCCTTTTCATTCCAGCTTTCACTGGCTTTGTCCCTGCACCTGGCTGTCAGGTACACACACACACACACACACACACACACACACACACGCGCGCGCGCACGCGCGCACGGTAATCCTGGACTCTGCCCTCCCAAGGCTTGGTGTAACTAGACATTTTCTATAACCAATCTTCCCACAGCCAAACAGGCTCTGAAAATCTCCAGATGGACCACAGGCTTCTCAGAACCAAAGGCAACCAACTGCATTGTTGTGCTTCCTGCAAAAATGGATAAGAAACAAGTAGCAATTCTGTTGGGGGCCTTCCTGGCACAGCTGTCTTGCCTCTGGAGTTACAGTTGTGCTGGGGGGACTTGAGCTGCACTCTCAAGAGATCATGAGTTACTGTAGATGTGTGAGTGGGGGGTCCTGGCATCACTGGCCATCTGTCTGAGATGCCCTCCGTCTAATGTGATGGTGGGAAATGGAGGTGAGAATAATTACCCTCATGGGATTTGAGCAGGACCACTTGAAAAATCATCTCCCACAATTAATGCTTCAGTTGAGTCATCTCCATCTATTGATTTTGTGAAAGGCCTTTTCTTTCCTCTCTTCTTTTCTCTCCTGCGGTCTATTTTTCCTGTATGTAAGGCGGGGGGGGGGGAATGGTATTGGAGCTTAGACTCAGAGTCTGACCAACGTCTCTTGTTTTTAATTGCTCAAGGGTGGCACACTTCCACTTAAGCCACAGCTCTACTTCCAGCTTTTGGATGGTTAATAGGAGATAAGAATCTCATGGACTTTCCTGACTGGCTTCGCTTTAAACCAGGATGCTCAGCTTTCAACCTCCTGAGTAGCTAGGATTACAAATATGAGCCACCAGTGCTTGGCTAATTTTTCCTTCTAATGGTGAGTACTCCATGTCTATTATTGAGTTTCCTTACACCTTTCCCCTTTCTCAACCCTGATAGTGGGCTGTCCTGATGTCTCTGCTAGCTAGCACTGTGAATATCAAGCAGAATCCTTGCTCTAGGTCACCACGCTCTGGAGAAAGCCAGAATTTGTCTCCTTATAAAGCCGTTCCTTGACTTTGCATCAGATAAATCACTCATCAATTCAGAATCTCCACGCAGTATAATAATCACCCCCAGTCATCCATTATGTGACTCTGCCTGAGGCAGTCCCCGATAGAGCTAAGAAAATGAATGACAGAGAAGGGCCAGTGTGGGTTTGAGAATCCTCTCTGAGTTCAATTACTGCTTCCTGTTTGCTACTAGAGATGGGCCCTCCAGTGGCCCACATGTAGAAGGAAAGATAGCTGTATTTATTAAGTTGTGAGGCATAAATTAAATATGAATGGGAGGTTTCCAGAGCCTTAATTCCAGCCCCATGTCTCCATCGGTCTTCTCTCAGCAAGTGTGTGCTGACATCCAATCAGGCACTGTGCAAATTTGACAGCTGGTAAGAGCTAGGTCACTAGTTAGGGATAAGATGGTTGCCCCTGATTTTTGTTGCCATTAAGTCAGTAACTCAAGGGTTTCCCCCCAATCAACATGATTCTCAACATCTGCCTCCTTCTTAGTATTCATCTATTTCCTCTGCCCTCATTCTTACCACATAGCTGAGAAAACCAGGGCCTCTCCAGTCACTCTTGCTTTTGAGACTTAGTACACTGTTTGGACTGTGAGTGGAATAATACTCCCCTTGACCACCAGAGGACGCAGTTGGAGAATGTTTTCCTACAGGTCCAGGGATACAGTCCATACTCACCATGGTCCTTCTTCCATGTCTATGTTGGCAGAAATCATGGCAGAAACCAGGATCTTAGTCCCTTGATCCACGAGTGCACGTGCTGAGTGTGGTCCTTCCTGTCTGCCCAGCACACCAGGGGAATCAGGTACTGAGATGCTTCTAGACTCCATCACACCTTTATCTTCAACCAGGCCTCACTGGCCAGCCCACTGGGCCCCTCCTTTCTGGCAAATTGACTCTTTTGAGGCACACAGCCCTCCATCCTTCTGGGTTTCCCTCATGACACACCTGGGGCCTGAGGTTGCCATCTTTGTCCCCTTGTGTCCTTTGCAGGGTGGTTCACACTGTCTTGGGCGCCTGCTTGATAAGGAAAGAGGAAATGTCTGCCCAGGGTCCAAAAGTCTTCTCACACATAGAGAAAAATCCTGTCATCCTCTTCTTGCATGAGAGGATATGGATAGATGATAGGTTGCCCTTCCCAGGGGGAAAAGCTATAGTGTGTCTTTGTTTTTTTCTTTCTAAATTTTATTGTAAAGGTCATGTACAGAGAGATCGCAGTTACATAAGGCAGGCGATGAGTACATTTCCTTTTTTTGACAGTGTCACCCTTCTCCCTCATTCTCTCCCACTTTCCCTCTCCTTCCCTTCTCCTCTCTCCTCACCCAAGTTGTACAGTTCATTTCCAACAGAGTGTGGAGTGAATATCACTGCTGAATTAATTCACCCTATGCCCTGGCATTTCTGTGGTTTTATTTTAATAAGCAGTAAGATGTTTTGTCTCAAAAGTGGAGCCATAGCCCAAGTAGTAGAGTACTAGCTTTGAGCAAAAAAGCTTAGGTACAGTGCCTCAGATCCTCATGTAAGCCCTAGAAATGGCACACAATAAACAAACAAGTGTCTTACCACATCATTGGTCATAGTTAATAAATACACAACCATGCAATGTAGTACAAAGCAAAACAATGTTATACTTGAGAAGCTTTCAAGGGAAGAAGTAAAAACGAAACAACAACAGAAACAAAACCTACCCCATTCCAGGCATGGGGGAACTGTTCTTTTGGAGTAGCCAAATTTCACTCCATCAGAGGTACCTGGAGGGAGAGGAAGGAACCTCAGGTACCCAAGAACTCTAAGAAGATAGAAAAGGAGACATGAGGGCACACAGCCTTCTTGAGCAAGCCCTATTTTAAAGTACCTTCAGCCTGGCTCCCCCACCAAGCCTTAGTGAGGAATCAAACTGCCTGTAGTCCAGAAGGTCAGTTACCAATCGATGGCCCCTTTCTACCCTTCCCACTCTGAAGTAATTGCAGAATTTAGAACAGGAAGGAACAGGTACCAAGGACAACAGTTCCCCACTCTCTAGCTCATGCCCTTTGAAAACCCAGGCTTCAACCATGCACTGTGCCTTTGCTTCCTTCCCATGGAAATTCGCAGAGGTGCCATGATAAGCAAACTCCAGACTGGGCAGGTGGGGAAGGAGGAAGCTCCCAGGCTGGGAATAAATAGACAGTGGATGTGGCTGAGCAACTGTTAAAATATGAGGAAATTGCTTCCAGCAGTTTAGTGTCTTGGCTTGACTCATAATTTAACCTTGAATATAGTTTTCAAAAATCATTAAGTCCCCCAAAGCCTTCATCTCTACCAGTGATTAGCCATGATGCAGTAAGTATGAAGTTAATATATTTATTTCTAAGGAGGCATGTCGTGCATGAAGAATCTATCCGTTCTGTGCGTGCTTAGTGAGCATTTACTGATGGCTTGCACATTTGCAGGGAACCCATTGGCTCTCTGTTCCCTTCCCCAAGGAGACTGACATCTAGCAATGGGGGAAAAAAGGGGTAAAAACTCTGGGCATTTATAGAATACCACTACATGCAGAAATTGCCCTTGGAGTGTTGGTGTGCATTAACCTTCACCCTTGGATACTTTTGGAATGGAAAGGGTGCATCGCAAGCCATTATTCAAGGAGACAGCAAAAGGCCCATCTGGAGATAAGGCAAACCTACGTGTACAGAGACCTCTCCAGGTTGGCTAGGTGCTAAGTGCCCCACGTGGATCCATCCATTCCCATCCTCAGCACAGGTCTGTGCAGGAGACTCTGTCATCAGCTCTGCTGTCTTGAGGTAGGAACTGAAGGTCAAAGCCAAAGCCAGAATGCAGACATGGCACTTGACTCATATGGAAAAGTTCCCATTCCCTCTACATCATCTGGCTCCCACACAAACAAGGCCCACTCTCTGTCCTCTCCCAACAGTTTGGTAGGGGAAGGGGGAAGAAGTTGAGGGGGAAGAAAGAGAAAACATCCCAGAAGACGGGTGAGAGACCCAAAGGTAGACAACATTGTACCAGGGAGCTGAGATTCAGGATGCGAATGTGGGTCTCTGTCAGAGCATGCATATTCATGGTTGTCATCTCGGGCCTTGGAGTCTCCAAGTGAGAAATAAGCCTGCTGGTTCTGCACCTGCTTTGGGATGGGGCCGGGGGCGGGGAGCAGGGGGCGTCTGTCAAAACCTGAGGAAAGGATAAATAAAGCCTGAAGACCATCTCGGCCTTTGCATCTACCAACTCCACCCAATCCCCTCCATCTCTCTTCAAGCAATGGCTCATGGAAGGTGGGGGGAGCTTTGCCGTTGCCATGGAAATGGCCAGGACACAACCATAGGAAGCAAGAATGGAAGAAGGGGATTCTGCGGCTTCCTCAGGCGACTTGGGGGCAACTTGTCCATCTGGAGTCAAGGGTTTCTTCAGGTCTTTAGAATAAGCACCAGGGCTTTCAATTTCTTCTTCCTGGCAAACAGGCTGCTACCTCCTTTTCACCCAGCCCTGCCACAGGTCTTCTGTGAAGACCGAGCCTGTTTCCTTCCCTCCCTTCTCTCTGCTCAATTCCCTTTGTGAGACTGTCATTTGAAACACCTGGTGGAATGGGTGGAGACTGATACTCAGGGTTTCTTCAATGAGTGCACAAAGCCATTTTGTGTTAGTAGCAAACTCACACATGGGTCTTGATGGACAGGACATACATAGAGAAGCCACAGCAGATAACCCCACTTCAAGAAGATGGTTTTCATTAATGAGATACTCTCATAACCTCCTGTCTAGACCCGTGGGTTTACAGGTCAGAAGGAACTTAGATTCCAAAGATTCGCTTTACATGGGAAGGTGTAGGGAAACATGTAGGAGGAAAATCTGGGAAAGCAGAGATTGCCATGGAGAGAGAAGAAAACCTTAAGAAAAATGACAGAGACAAGATTAAAATAAAAAGGGCACCAAGATGGGAGCAATGTAGAAATGGGGGTAGAGGACATGAGACAACCAGGTATCTAAAGATGTGGCCCAGCCATCTGCTGTGTCTTTGAGCCTCGTGGATGGAGGAAGGGTGGCTCCAGAATCTTTTTTCCACTTTGGTTCTTATTTCTATGGAGATTGTTCCCATCTCTGGCATCTGGTGCTTTCAAAAAACAGAGTCACAAGGCACAAGTTGTTGAAGAAGTTTCTAGAAGGTGTAAGAGATGCTCATAAAGAAAGAGACTTGAGTTCTGAAAACCCCAGTACGAGGACATTCTGCCAGTTATTCTAGCCCATGATTTTCTCAAATCCAGACAGGCCTACCTCTTCCTCTTTGGCGAGTGAATCCCAAACTCCCTTCTCATACATTTAAAGTGTTTGTTTAACTGTCCAGCTCTTAATTAGGTGTGTAATTGGGGAGTCTGGGACAACGTATGAATGAGCAAATAGTCCCCAAACTTCATTTCTGTAACCACTTATCTACTTTTTCCCACAGATGCTTAAGTGGCCAAGCTGAATCTTTCAGGCTGTGGTCATTTCCCATCTCACCTCATTCCCTAATCCAAATGTTTGAGGGTCAAACACTTGAACACAGTTATCAATCACCACCCCCTACCTATTCCTCGGCAAAATACAGGCATGCATAAGAAAGCAGCACACACGCATGCATCCAAACAGTGCCCTATGCAAAAGTCCACGCATACCCAGCGTGTCTGGAGGTCCGTGTTGTTCCTTCATCTGTCTCTGTTATAACCACAGGAAGCAGAGGGTACCAATGCAAGTGGCTCATGACTGTAATCTTAGCTACTCTGGAGGCTGAGATTTGAGGATTGCAGTTCAAAGTCAACCACGGGGAAGGAAAGTCTATGACACTCCCAATTTCCAATTAACCACCAAAATGTGGAAAGTGGAGGCTGTGGCTTGAGCAACCAGCACAGGCCCTGCATTCAAGCCCCAGTACCAGCACAAAGTTCAACCAACCAGTCAATGACTCCAAGAGCTTCTCAGCATGGTAGGAAATGGACAAGCATTCTACCCCACAGAGGACTGAGGACAGCATTCTTACCTCTGCTGCCACAGAAGTGAGCATGGAGGATCCAGAGTCAAGGCTGGACTTCCTGCTCTCTCCCATCTCTAGGACGTAATTCTAGCATCATGGAGAAGTAGATGGTTCCTTTCCCCTGCAGCTTGCCCCCTGACATCAGAAGCCCCCAACTGACCAGGACCAACCCTTCTTCCTTTCTGCCTGACCCACAAGGGCTAGTCACAAAGGTTCATTTGCATTCATGTGCATATTTTGCCTTTCCCAGTGTACTAAGGTGGGTATCTCCATGTATTTTTCACTGGAAAGGCTAAGGTGGGGAGAGGAGAAAGGACTTGCCTACAATCACACGGTAAGCATTTTTGAATGCAAGTTTGATCCCCAAACTTGTGTCCCTCTAGCACCCCATTTCTACGCTTTTGGATCCTAATTGGCACGAGGGTGGGGAAGGAGAGCCAGAAGGAAGCAGACTGAAGTAAAAACGTACTAGAGGACAGAATGCCGCTTGTTCTGCTCTGCAGTGTTTCCCGGGTTCTTCTCTCATTTCTTGGTGGAGCGCGTGCATTATTTATGTCTCACACACAGAATCTCTACCATCACGGTCAAGGTCAGGAGGGGAGGAGAGAGGTTTTCAAATCCACTGCCATCTCCTGGGGTGCTCAGAGCATCACCATGAGTCTAGTGGAACCCACTGGGCACCACATAAAACCATCGGCCCTGAGGTTCTTCTTTCCTTCAGCCTTTCTTCTCTTGTCTCTTAACGTATCTTTTTTTCTTTCCTATAAGGAAAAAAAAAAAAAACCAAGGAACTTTGTCTGCCCTTTGAACCCAGATCCATCCCTTTCACCCCAGAAGGTCCAAAAAGATTATTCTAAGTTCTCCTTTCACATGTGAGTCAGGGAAGCTGAGTGTGGGCCATGTCATCCTGATGTAACTGCTTCCCTGTCTCCAGCTCAGACGCTCCTTGGAGAGATTCAGATCTGTTTTGTGAAGGCCTCTAGCCTGTTCCCTGTCATGAAAACAATAAATATGTGCCCTGTAGGCGCCCCATACTCCCCTCAGTGTCTTCCAGCTCTGCCATGCACCTCTACCAGCAACAACTGGGCACATCATTCCTGTTACCTGTAACCAGTCATTCCCCACCCCTTCCCGTGTGCCTTTTCCCAAGCTGGCTTTTATTCATGTTCCACCACAGTGAGCCATCCAGCTGGTCTGCACACTCAGCGTACGGGGAGCCCAGCTGATTATACAAAAGATTCCTGAAAGTACTGGCTTTGTTTTGGTCATTGTTTTTCGTCCTAATGACCTGAAAGAAACAAGCTCTGCTCGGTGGGAAGATTTCAGCTAGTTTTGTTCTATTTCCATTCTTAGAATTCCACCAAATAAGGGAAAGGGAGTTAAAATATGATTTTAACTATTGAAGCGAGGAACATAACTAAGTCTCCAAACAACAAATAACTTCTCTCCCTTCCCCAACAGTCTGGGTGACTGTAAAGGACCTTCCCAGAACCTCAAGTCTCTAGAAGGGTATGGATTTCCCAGAGGAAGTGGCTTATGGCCTGAAGCTAATTAATGCTCTTCTCAGAGTGGAAGGGTCTGTGGTCACCTACAAGCCACAGGAAAGAAGGAGAGACACTGTTTAAAAAAATAAAAAAAAACCATGAATTCATGTAAAACTGAGGAGAGGGACTTCAATGTCAGCCCGACCTATTTCCAGCTAACAGATAAATGACAACACCACATTAAAATCAAAAGTCAAGCTGTACAGGATTGAAGGAGAAGGAAATTGGACATGGGCTAGTATCCCATTCAAAGATTTTACTAAGAAGCAACAGTAATTTGGAGAGTGTGTGTTAAGAAAAGGGCAGATAAGATCCATAGGGCGTTAATGTTGACACACAAGTTACAATGTTGACAACCAAGTCTCAGCAGCAGAGAAAATTTAGTCTGTCCAGCCACGGAAAATAAATGTAGACCCAGACCTGACACGCTTCTCAGAAATTTAGTCTAAGGGGGTCACAGAACCTAAACGTAAAATGCAGAATGACTATGCCCTCAGAAGACAGCTTGGGAGCAGAGTCTGCATTGCCTTGGATGGGATGGAGAAGAGTCCAGGTGTGGCCCAGGGGTAGAGGGCATGCTTGTCATGTGTGGAGCCCTCGGTCTGATCTATAGCCCTGATTAAAAGGAAAAAAAATAAATAAAAGGCAATTCAATAACCTCAGGCTTGGTGATGACCGTTCAGATTCAACATCAAAGGCAAAATCCAGGAGAGAGAGAATTGATGAGTTGGATCTCATTAAATTTAAATGTTTTCATTCTGGGAACTATTTTTTTCAAAGCTACAGACCAAGAAATATATCTAATCATCTTATGTACAAAAGATATGCTAGTAAAGAATTATTATCCAAAACACAAGCAGAAGAATCAACTAACTCAATTCTAAGATGTGTCACACTTAACAAAAACCTCACCAAAGACATACACAGGACAAACTTAAGAAAAATAAATGCCCTACCTATACCACCATGGAAAAGCAAATGAAAGTAACAAGTAGATTCTTACTCTGGTATGTAATTATCATGAGGGGCAAAATCCTGAACACTGTCAAGTTAAATACTGGCAGAGTGGGGAGCCACAGTTTTTTTTTTTAATCTCTGCTGCTGTCAATTTAAAGAATAACTGCTTTAGAAGACAATTTGGCAGATTCATCCAAAATTAAGCACATCACACACTGCCACAATTGTGTTCTTGGATGTTTATTCAAAAGAATGGAAAACACATATCCCGGAGAAAACTGCACGCATATATTTATAAGAACTTTATTCATAAGCCTCAAAGCCTGGAAGCAAGAGGCAGATGAGTTAAATAAACTATAGTACAGCTAGAAAAACAGAATATTATTAAGAGATGAAAAGAAATCAATATGTCATGGGGAAAAAATTGAAGGAAAATTTACTGACTATTGCAAAGTAAAATAACAACAACAACATCAACAATAATATGGCCAAACAAAGCTAAAGAATGTACAATTACAATAATATAACATTCTGAAAGAAGGCCAAACTAAAGAGTCAGCAGAAATGTCAGTAACTGCCAGGATGAGGGCAGAGCATAGATTTTTTTTTAGGTATTATAACTTATCTGCACAAGTCTGTCTCAGTAGAGAATGGTTTTAACAGCAAGTACATTCTTTATATGTGGACTTGTACATTTTATCCTGGATTTCTAAGCTGTTTCTTATCAAGAAAATGCAACATCAAAAGAGATAACACCCAGCCTTCATCTTTTCTTTTTTCCTTTCCTTACATGTAGTTGGAAAGAGTTAACTATTCCTCCTTCTGATCGTATTTTTATTTTTTGATTGCCATTTAGACATCTAGGTGCATATGGAAATATTAGGTGGAAACACACACACACACACACGCCTACCCTAGTGGTAACATGGCTGTATACACTTGTTCACACTCCCAGCAAGCACAGCCCTCAGCATGAATCCCAAGTAAGCCATGTGCTAGATGAAGACTGTGTGTTAGTCCCCCACTGGAAAAACAAAAACACACCTTCTGGTTGGGGTAGGGGAGTGGATACTGGGGGGAGGGGCATGTGGGGAGAAGGGACGGAGAGAATGTTGGAAACCTCTGTTTCTTTCCTCAAGTTTTCCATGGACCAAAACTGCCCTCCCACCCCCCCAAAATAAAAATCACAAATTAGATTGTTATATGGGGACAATGAAAAAGAGGAGGATAGGGAAAGAGGAATCCATGGAGGAGATGAAAAAGGACATCTGGATTCAGAAGCTACCTACCCACCAGGTACGTTCAAGATACAATTTTTACAATGGTACAACAGAGTGATGATGATGTCTATTTTATGTAGAATTAATCTTTGAAGAGATTAGATCATTCTCACGAGGTCAAGAAAATGAATAATACACATTTAACCCAGGTGAACTGCAGGCATGCCCATGCTCATTCAGTTACACCATCACCAGGAACCTCCATCACCAGGTCAACAGCCTTCTCATTTCCATCCTCTCCCACCCTCAGGGCGCCATCCTAGCACTGCACAGACTCCAGCTTCCAACCCAGACCCCATCACTCTACTTTGTACTCAAATAAATCAGCACACAGGAAAATGGAACACCCCTACCCTCCGTCAAGACCTGTACCAATGTTTGCCTTTTTTAAACCATCCCCTTCCCTTTTTTATAGTAAAGCCCAAGTTGCAAAGCTGATTCAATATGCTCTAGTCTATTAATAGAATTCATCACATCAACAGGAGCAAGGACAAAAATCATATGGTCATGTCACTAGATGCAGAAAAGACATTGGACAAGATCCGACACCCCTTTATGCTAAGAGCTCTGGAGAAACTAGGAATCCATGGAACATTCCTCAGTGTAATAAAGGCTGTGTATGACAAACCTACAGCTATCATTATACTTAATGGCAAAAAACTAAAGCCATTTCCTCTGAAATCAGGAATGAGACAAGGATACCTACTCTCTCCACTCCTCTTCAATATAATATTAGAATTCCTAGCCAGAGCAATAAGGCAAGAAGCAAACATAAAAGGGATCCAAATAGAGAAAGAAGAAGTGAAATTTTCCTTCTTTGCAGATGGCATGATTCTGTATTTACCCCATGGACTCCACTCCCAAGTTGCTTGAGCTGATTCAAAACTTTGGCAAAGTAGCAGGATGCAAAATTAACCCTCAAAAATCAACTGCTTTCCTATATGCCAACAATGAGAAGAGCGAGGCATAAGTCAAGAAAGCAAATCCTTTTGCAATAGCCTCAAAGAAAATAAAATACTTAGGAATTAACTAAGGTTATAAAGGACTTTTATGATGAAAACTTTAAAAACCTGAAAAAGGAAATTAAATAAGAACTGAGGAAGTAGGAAAACTTCCCATGCTCCTGAATTGGAAGAATTAACATTAATATCCCAAAGTTATTCTTTAATGAAATAGAGGAAGCAATCTAAAACTTCATATGGAGTAATAAAAGGCTCCATATAGCAAAAACAATCCTTAGCAGAAAGAACAGTGCTGGAGAAATTTCAATACTAAACTTTACACTCTATTACAGAGCTACAGTAACCAAAACAGCTTGGTAGTGGCACAAGAACAGACCCAAGGACCAATGGGATAGAACTGAAGACAAGCCACAGACCTATGGCCACCTAATCTTTGAGATAAGGCAGCCAAAAGAATGAATGGGGGGGCCGGGAGTTTGGCCTAGTGGTTAAAGTGCTTGCCTAGCATGCATGAAGACCCGGGTTCGAGTCCTCGGTACCACATACATAGAAAAAAAGCCGAAAGTGGTGCTGAGGCTCAAGTGGTAGAGCTCTAGCCTTGAGAAAGTCCAAGGACAGTGCTCAGGCCCTGAGCTCAAGCCCAGGACTGGCAAAAAAGAAAAAAAAAGAAAAAAGAATGAATGGAAGAAAGACAGCCTCTTCAACAAATGGTGCTGGCAAAATTGGTTAAGCACCTGTAGAAAAGTAAAGTTGGATCCTTCTGTGTCATCCTGCACCAGGATTAATTCCAAATTGATCAAAGACCTTGAGGTAAAAGCAGATAGCCTGAAAAGTTTACACAAAGGAATAGGAGATACACTAGGTCTCCTTGGAACAGGTCAAAACTTTCTCAGAAACACAAATTTAAAAAAGTTTGGACTAATGGGACTGCAGAGCTTCTGTATGGCAAAGCACATACCTAGCAAGTTTAATAGAAAGCCCAGAGTGTGAGAAGATTTTCAATGTTCGACATCTCTGGCCATAAAAGAAATGCAAATCAAAACAACTCAGATTCCACCTCATTCCAGTAAGAATGGCCAGGATCAAGAAATTTAATAACAACAGATGCTTGAGGGGATGTGGCCAGGAGGGATCACTACTACAGTGTTGGTGGGAGTGCAAACTCATTCAACCATTATGGAAAACAGTATGGCGATTCCTCAAAAGACTGAACATAGAGTTCCCCTATGACCCAGCAATCCCCTCCTTGGCATTTACCCAAATGTCCAGAAACAAGGACATACTAAGCTTACTAGCATAACAATGTCCATTGCAGCATTATTTACCATAGTTAAGATATGGGAATCAACCCAGATGCCCTTCAGTAGATGATTGGATCAAGAAGATGTGATACTTATACACAATGGAATTCTATGCTGCCATCAGAAAGAATGATATCATTCATAAGGAAATGGGAAGACTTGGAAAAAATCATATTAAGTGGAGTAAGCCAGACCCAAAGAAACATAGGCTCCATGGTTTTCCTCATTTGTAATAATTAGTACACATCTAGGACTCTCCTAACAGAGGATTACAATAGCTCAAAACCTAGGTGCATAAGGTCATATAGGATGAGGCTGAATGAAAGGACCTCCAGGATATGGAAACAAGAGTTTTACTTGCATGATTGTTGTTCTTAATGTACTATGTTATTTCTTTTCTCTTTCCCCCCCCTTTTGGTTAATCTCATGTGGTTACTGTATCTGACTTTATCACCTGATATACTGTATACATGCTTATTTGTATATTTGAAATAGGGAAGGGAAGAAAGGTGGGGAAAAATGATTGGGAGAGGTGGGGGGTAAGAAACGGGGACAAAAACATGAGAAGGGGTATCAATGTGAGAGAAGTAGTGCACCTACTACCTGACGAATGTAAATGTAACCCCTCCATACATTACCCCAACAATTAAAAAAGCCCACGATTCCACTAACTGACTAACAAATCATTTTTCTTCCCTCTCAAAATTGGTACAAATCTTTTCTCAGGTGCAAAATGAGCAGTTTGTGCTAAATAATTTAAGATATCCTATCCCATTGAATCTGACAGACAGCTCTAAATTCAGAACAGCAACTTGGAGACCAGGTTTTTGTCTGGCTTCATTTTACTTTTTTTTTCCTTTCTGAAATAACCTACCTTCTCTCTTGCTAGAAGAGCAGTCAATGCACAGAAGAACTGACAAGCCTGCTGACATGAATTAGCATGGCCAGAGTGCTTGCTCTGAAGAGAAGAGAGCCGGCGCGTTTCCCACACAACTGCCCAACTAAATTTCATCCTGCCTCCATTTCAGAATAGCTACTCTGTGCATCCAACCAACCAGAGGCACAGCTTGGAGCTCAGCATCATGACACCCTAAAAGCCAGATCCACACCTCAGAACGGACTCCCCTAACCCAGTTCACCATCCACTCACACTTACTTCCCTTGGGGAATAACTTGAAAACCCACTACGTGCATGTGAGGGCCATCTGGCTGTGACATCTGTCATTGTCACCCCAGTGATGGTCGGGTTGATCAGGCTGGCTAGGCAGGTGTCCCCTTTCTCCCTCCTCGCTCCATGTCTGACCCTCCCCATGCTGTGTGCTCAGTTGATGAGGAGAGTTACCCTCGACAGAGGAAGACTGGTCTTCTGCCAAGGGTAAGTTAGTTGTGTTCGCTGCTAGAACCTCCAAACAAGCTGTCAGTTTCATTTATTGGAGAATGCAGGGGAGTCAAGCTGCCAAGACTCCAGACTATCCAAACCAGCTGTGGTATGTAGTAATCTGCCAAAGAAGAAGAAAGAAGGAAAAGGAGGAGGTAGAGAAGTAGGAGGAAGAGGAGGGAAAAAAAGAAGACTATGACTCTAACGATGCCTCCTGCCCCTGTACACTGCATTACAGTCCACTGCCCCCAGGTCGATTAAACAGTCTGAGTTCAAAGCCAGGCTGTAATTGGAATTCTAAGGCTACTCACGAAGCTGCAGTCTAAAGTCAACGCATGCAGGAAAGTCCATAAGACTCTTGTCTCCCATGAAACATCACAAAAGCCAGAAGTGGAGCTGTGGCTCAAATAGTAGAGCAACAACAACAACAAAAAATGCTTGAGGAAAAAAAAGCTAAGGGACAGTGCCTAGACCCTGGTTTCAAGCCCCAGAACTGGCATACAGAGAGAGAGAGAGAGAGAGAGAGAGAGAGAGAGAGAGAGAGAGAGAGAGAGAGAGAGAGAGAGAGAGAGAGAGAGAGAGAGAGAGAGAGAGAGAGAAAGAGAAAGAGAGAAAGAGAAAGCAGCTAATTTATTTTCTGCTTCTCTCACCAAATACCCCACGCTAGATAATATATAAGAAGTAAGCATTTTGTTCAGCTCATGTGTGATTTGGAGGCTTTAAGTCCAAGAGCATCTGACCAAGGCCTCATGACCTGGGCTTGAGCCCTCATGATAGGCAAACCATTAAAACAATGAAGTAATAGCATGTGGGTATATACTAAAAAGTCACTTACAATCTAACCCTCACCAGATGTCCGGCTTACCTGCCTCTCACCCAGCTCTCTATTCTTCAGCCTTAGTGGGGCATTTGTGACTCTCAGGACATTGCTGGGCTCCCCTGCCTTCCTACCAGGCATCCTTTCTCACTCACAGTGCTGCCCACTGTCTCCACCGACTCCTGGGCTCCGCTGCCTAGAGAACCTCCACACCGGCGTTAAAACCCAGCTCCACCATTCTCTTCCTAGGAGGTGCTGAGCAGACCACTGTAGTTTTCCAGCTACACATGACCACTTCAGTGCTAGAGCCTCCAGTGACCCAGAAGAGATCGCATGTCGTGCTTGATGTGGAATGGACTGAAATTCCTCTCAGGAAGAGGAAGATCCCTAAATATACCAAGCCGTGAAGTAATGGAGTGCATTAATATTGGTTTGAAGACTGTTAAGCCAAAGGCTTTTTCCTACATGCTTGATGGACTGAATGAATGAATGAATGAATGAATGCAAGAGTCAAGGAGCACTCCTGGCCCAGAGCACTAGAGGATAGATTGCATAAGATCATTTGCAAGAGTTTATAGAGGAGTCTATCTAAGAAGCAAGCATCCATTGCGATTTGGTCTCAGTTTGCCATAAAACTTGACCACAAATGCCCAAATAAAGTGGGTGGTTCTGGTGATGAAATCAATATTCACAGCTATGAAATTAAAAAGAAAGAATTCAATATTCTACGAACCAAATTATGGGATTAATAAAATCCAAATCAAAACTCCAAGGATTTTTTTTTAATCTTAACAGAAAGAAATTAATTTAGAAGATCAAAAACAGACCAGAGCAATCTCAGTCAAAATCCCAGCAGGGTTTTTCTTTTTTCTTTTTCTGTAGTAATTGATCATCTGAAACTAAAATTTACATGAAAATGGGAAAGGCTAAGAATAGACAAGGCAATCTCAGAGAGAACAGATCTACAGGGCTTCCATCACCAGTGCCAAAGGTCTATTTTAAAGCTTTACTAATTGAGATATTGTGGTATTTTCAAACAATGGGTAAGCTGGTAAATGGCACAAAATAGAGGGTCACAGAAGTTTTCCACATATATGGCCTCCCGATTTGTGTCCAGAAAGCTAGCTACACAAATGGCTGAGATGTGGAGGATGGTGGCTCAAATCCAGCCCAGGAGAAAAGTTGTTGAAACTCTACACTCCAAATATCAAGCACGAAGCTTGGCTGGAGATATGGTTCAAGTGGTAGAGCATCACCTGAGCACATTAGCTGAGCAAGCACAAGGCCTCCAGTTTAACCCTTATCAAAACAGACCATGAATCTTGTATAAGGACTCATGTTTAAATCACTGATTTAAAAAAAAAAAAAGAATCCTTCAGCAAGTTGCAAAAAGTGCTAACCATAAAAGAGGAAAAGAGAGACTGACACTAGGCCACTGTGCCTGTAATCATAGCTACTCAGGGAACTGAGATCTGAGGATGGCAGTTTGAAGTCAGCCTGGGCAAGAAAGTCCATGAAACTCTTATTTCCAATTAACCACCAAAAAGTTGGAAGCCGAGTTGTGGCTCAAGTGGTAGATTGCAAGCCTTGGGGAAAAATAAAAAAACAAAGGAACAAAACAAAAAAGCCCAGAGACGGCACCCAGGCCCTGAGTTAAGCCACAGGACTGGCAAAAGAGAGTTCTACAGGTGACTGATGTGATCTCTGAACAATGCTACAACATCAATACATTAGCCATAGGGGAAAAAGAAAACGTGAGATATCCAGTAATTCATCTAAGACCAAATAAGCCCATCCATAGGAAGGGAGGAGGGAGGGAGGGGGGAGGAGGGAGGGAGAGGCAGAGGCAGAGGCAGAGTGAGTGAATTAGGTTAGATTTCGATTTTAGATTTCAAACATCACAAGAAAACAAAAAGAAATCAAAGGAACAAGACACATTAACAATTATTATACACGTCAGTGACTACAAATCACCTACCATTTCCTAATAACTCATGTCACCAGAGAACTTAGCTTGTCAGCACAGGAAGCCATTCACAGTATATTAGTAAATGTTAAGTGGATTATAAAAGAATTTCTGGGTTAAGATCTTATAAAGACACATCCAAATAAATACTTGATTCCAAAAAGTAGTGGAAAGCAGACATCAGACTGTAAAGTACTGCTATTTCAAAATCAGGACTGTCTTCAATTTTCCATGTTTGCTCATCTGTATTTTCTTATTTTCCTATAATGAGCATATATTGCTTTTATAATAAAGATAGCACATTCCTAAGGGTAAGCAAGAAAAGGTGATTTGTTAGAGGTACTCGAGTGTTATTTTTCTGACAATAAGAAATGGGACGACATAGGAGAATTATAATCTTAAGTCTAATTACTTTTCAAAAAAACCCAACAATATTTTATGCATATTTGACAAGCCATCAAATTCTCAAATCTGTGTCCAGACGGATGTTTTGACACATCTATCTTCCTGAGAACAGAGTTACTTTTTGCTGTGGTCCCTATCTTCGGCTTTGCTATCTGATTGTTGATGCTGTTTTTAGATAACAGTTTTATTGTACACATGTTGAAATATCACATTGGGTTCCACTGGACCCAATTTGTACACGTTAATCAGATATTTCTTTTAATTTAAAGCTTTATTGAGGGGCAAGTCATTCTAATAAACTGCATGTGTTTACAACACACAACTTTATCAATTTGAATGTGAAAGTGGATGGTTGAGGCATGGTGTCACCCTCCTAGGATTTGACCTAGTTGGGCTTCTTTGGGCCCTAGGTAAGTCACTGAGCATCTCACTTTTCATCCCTACATCTGACAGAGCCAGGCTTCAGGATTGTTCAGAGGACCTAAGCAATCACCCGTGGAACCATAGTGCAGCACTCGCCATCCACCAGGCGCCCGGTAAAGAATGTCTGCTATTGTCCATCTGAATGTCTTCAATGAGAGAACCCAAGGCTTGAGGTTGGGAACTGGCTTAGCCACCCATAGTTTAGCAGGGAGACCCAACTTCCACCCTACAAACTCGAAAAGTACCCTCTCCTAAGGGGACCCCCACAAACAGTGTGAGAATGTCTCCTGGCAGTCATGAAAATCAGAGAACCAGACCTTCTCCAGACCTTAGTTCCCCAGTGGGTAACGTTGGCTGATGGCTACCCATCCACCAGGCTAGTCTTGAGCCTGTAAGCCTCTATATCAGCTTCTCTGCTGGGACTACAAGCATTTGCTATCAAGCCCTGCTGTGTGTAGTTCTTGAAAGCACAAACAACCAAGACAGGGAAATCAAACGGGGGATTGTCTGGGGTGGAATGTGGAAGTTGATTACAGCAGACCATGTGAAAAATTTCTGGAATAATGGAAATATTTTGGTCAGAACTTACCAAAATGTACCTGTAAAATGCATCTTAATTGCATGTAAACAAGTCAATGTGCTAATAAATTCAAGCAAAAAAAATAATAGAGATCCTTTCATGAAAGGGTGAGTACCCTTGGTGTGTACCATCTTGCCTCTGGCTCATCATTTCTTTGGTGTCGTAAGATGCCCGGTAGGTGATTCACATGTACAGTGAGAAGAGGCAGGGTGCATCTGGGAGCTGCAGCAAATCGGGTGTCATAAACCACTTCCGCCATAAGATGGCATCAGAATACCATCTCCAAGAGATGGCATTCCCACTCAGCCCAGCAGGTGGCAGCAGACCCCCACCAACCTCAGCATAAAAGACACCAAGTCTGGAGCTGTAGCACACATACCACAGCTGAGCAGGAAAGAGTAGCTCACCTCCTTCAACACAGTATCATAGGTATGATATCCATTTTAAAGACTGGGCAGAGGCAGAAAGAAAAAGTGCCTGTATGTTGCTAAGTTGGAGGTGACAGAGATGTGGTTTGAGGCTGTCCAAACCTGCAGACCAAAACAATTGGTGTACAGAGTATTTGTTGGATTTGCCCATGCAGGTGGAAGCAGCATTCCATCAGCTTCATGCATGCTAAGTCATTCAATCTTCAGAGAGGAGGAGAAGAACGGGAAGGGGAAGGAAGGGGCGGGATGGATGGGAGGGGAGGGGTGGAACTACCTGTGAGGCTGGGTGCTGGTAGGCTAATGAACTTCCACACAAATCTCATCATTAGTAAAGCGTTAGCTGCCACTGGAGCCCATGGTCTGGCTCTGAACTATAGATCTTAATGATGGAGCTGCTTAATAACTAACTCCGATGCCAGTCTATTTCTCTTGGCTTCATCCCACCTCCAGGAGCAAATAATGGTTTATCCTGCTTCTCTGTCTTCTGGGTATCCTAGGAGCCTTCAGAGACTCACTGCCAGGTGTTTCAGTCCACAGGATTCTTGTAAAAACCACGGCTTACCCAACTATCTATCCAAACAGCCCTTACAGAGAACCTACCGAACGTCAAACATGAAGAATGAAGACATCTGATCATGTAAAGTCATATTTTATTGAAATTCCACTTCCAGGAAATGGAAACAAGAGGCTTCTTCTATATTGATGGGGGGGTTTTGTTTCTTTTCTTTCTTCTTTTTGCCTCGTTTATGTGCTGTTTTCATTTCCTTTTCTTTTTGTCTTGTTTGTTCATCTGTCTTTGGGAGGTAAAAGGGTCCTAGGTATGGAGTGACCAAGTGTGAACAAGTGCAGCGATGGTACTCATTAGACATCATGTTGAAAATGAACTGTGCAACTTGTAGGGAGTAGGGGGTGATTAGAGGGAAAAACTAGAAGAGAGCAAGGGAAGGGACTGACATTCTCCAAATAGAAATGTACTCTTTACCTGGCATATATAACTGTAACTCCTCTCTAAATCACCTTTATAATAATGCAAAAACATTAAAAATGAAGTATGGTAACCTATACCTTCCTCTGAGAGCTCTGGCACCAGAGGGGAAGATCATACGCAAAGACAAGCAAAAGCAAAACCAGAGACATTTCTGCCCGTGTTAGTGACTAATTGCCATGTGGATGGTGCAGAGCGACTCTCCTTGGCACGATCAGCAAGGATTGCTTTCTTGGAGGAAAAGTCCTTTTGCTGAGTCTTGAGGGTGATGAGGAGGACAGGTGAAGTCTATCTCTGCAAGAATGGAGCTTCAGTGAAAAGAGAGAAGCCATCTGACCCAAATGAGGGCAGCATATAGGGATGTTTAAAAACCAACCTCCAGGGTCCTGGAGTGTGGTCTAGTGGTAGAGTGCTTGCCTAGCATGCATGAAACCCTGGGTTCAATTCCTCAGTACCACATACACAGAAAAGGCCAGAAATGGTGCTGTGGCTCAAGTGGTAGTGTGCTAGTCTTGAGAGAGAGAGAGCCAAAGGACAGTGCTCAAGCTCTGAATCAAAGCCCCAGGACTGGCAAAAAGCAACAACAACAACAAAAACAAACCCACAGGGTAAAGCAAGGCCATAGTATGCGTGTGTGCATGGGGGGGCGGGGGACAGTAACTTGAGAGTCTAAATGAGAGCCATTCCATTTATTTTATCAATGTCATGGTGGCCCCCAGCCACCCAAGGGGCCTGGGAAGTAGATATAAGATGGAGCCCATCTTGGGAATATTACTGTGAGAAGCCTGTGCAGGAAAGCTTGGACATGAACAGCTCCCAAGGGCAGGAAGAAGGGAACTGGGTCATGTGGAAAGTTCCCTGTGCGGTCAGCATGAAGCATATAATATGTAATATCCTCCCAGGATTAAAGAAACATATCAAGGCTGCCTTGGAATCAAACCATCACGCTGGGTTTTACTCAGCCTGTCACTAAAGCTCTCTCCTAGCTACTGTGGGTCACCAGTGTGGAAAAAAAAAATCCAGGCTGGCTACATGTCTAAGGAAGAGTAGGTCTGATTTCGTTTGCAATTGCCACCAAATGGAAGAACCCATCAAAGATTCTTCTCTGGAAGATGCTCCCGAAATGTGCTAGAAATAGCCAATGTCTCCTAACCAACAAGTGAGAAACCTTCCCAGAATACAGAGAGAGGTCAGCTCTCTGTTCCTGGAGGATGATGGGAATAAGGGTATTTCCTCCGCCTCCCCCCATCCCAGGGTGCTGTCAGAAATACCCACCCACCCTGCCAACCCTCTATACCTCCATCATCTGTTCACTGGAAATGGGTGCACTTCTCATGGCCATGGTGGGCGAGGGACACAGTGGGGAGTGAGCACTCTTCAAAGGAAATGGAAATGTCCACTGTCGGTTCCTCTCATTTAGCTGGTCACTGGTGGACTTCCACTCTGCTGACCAGGCCAAGCCCCAAAGGCATCCCCTCCCAAGCCAGCTAAATCTTGCCTAAAGCAGGCGCAGCAGTGATTGCTGACAGTGGACTGCACAAAGCCCCAGGGTGTGGCCAACACAGAGGCACATGTGGGAAGAAGCCAGGAGCAAAGCAGTATGGGAAGCTCATGAAAATGGAGGGGAGCTTGCCTAGTTGGTGAGCCACAGGGCCAGGCCCGAAGGGTGCTCTCACCTGCTGGGTAAACCCTCATCACTGGACCAGATGAGATCTGTGGGAAAAGAGATAAGATTGGAACTCACATCCCTAAGTTGAAATCCTGGCCCACCTATCCACTTCCTAAGTGACCAGAGACGTAGGACATGGGGCCTGGTATTTTTCTGTCTCCGGGAAGAGACATCTCACACATTTCTGGTAGATGGAGGACTCCACTTCACTGATGTGAATCAATACTCCTTCCTGTGTCAGGACAAGAATTCCATCGCCTCTCCCTTCCCACCTGACGGTCCCTGGTGGTCACCCAGCTAGAGGGAATGCCAGAGTGGCAGCTGGGAAGGGGAGGGGTTTGCTAGCATCATACCAGGCAGGGAAGCTTCAGAGGATAGAACTTGGCCCACACTCTCAAAACTCCTAGCCAGCCTCCACTAGTTCCTTTGCAAACGAGGATGTTACTGGATGGTGGAAGAAGGGGAGAAGGTGCCACATTTGTGAATGACACCTACTATATCTCCTTGCTAACTTCCAGAATGAGTCACCACGGGAGGTCATTAGCTCCCTGCCACTGGTATGGATTCTAGAGGAGAATTTTAAGAGTTAAGATCCAAGACTCTGGAATCACATGCCACATCAATAAGCCATTCTGAGTCCACCCTTGTTTCATGGGCCTATTACTATACTTGAAATGTTTTGGCATAAACCCAGCTACTTACAACAAACAACTCGCAAATGATGGCTCTTATAAAAGGTCAGACTCTTCTGCGGCAGGCTCAAAGTCCTGAGAATATATGAAGCATCACGCTCTGCAGACCACCCAGGGGACGAGCTGTCACAAAGAACATGTCTAGAACCACCGCAAGACTCAAGAAACTACAACCAAGTTTTCAAGTTGATCATTTGACTTGGATGGACATCTCTGCAAGGAAGGCACAGAAATGTGCACTAAGCACAGGCCAAGAACCTGAGCAGCATTTGTCATGAGGGAAATGCAGATTCAAACCACAGTGAGTTAGAGCTTCAAGTGATTCCTAGGAACAGCTGTCGTAGGGAAGATGAGAAACTGTCCATGTCAGTGAGAATGCGCAGAAGCCAGAACCCTCGGCTCTACTGGTGAGAATGGAGAAAGCGACTGGACAAGTTTTCAAAAAAGTCACATGGGAAGTTAACATATGGTTTGAAACCCAAGGCAATACAATACACACACACACACTCACAGCTTCAAACAAACAATCCATAGGTACATGGCCCAGAGTAGCAACAATTCAAAGTTCTGGGGACAGATGAACGTAAAAGCCACATGAAAAACATCTGGATACTTTCATATGATTCAGCTATGAACATGAATAAGGCACTGGTATAGCCTAGGACATGGTTAAACTTTCAATATGCCATGTGAGGAGAAAAACAGCCATCACCTCTCAAGAGATGACTCTTGAAGGACTATTCTTGTTTTGCTGCCTGAATGTTCTCATATTGGACACAAGAACTGAGGGCCGACTTCAGGACAATTCTTTAGTAATAATTATTTCTGGATGTTCCTCTGCGTCTACATTAAGAACCCAACACATTTCAGAATACCAAGAACTCCGTTCTTGACCCCACTCTTTCTGATGGGTGGATCTTTAGGGTGTCACTTCTCCCTTCCCTGCACCTGTTTCCTCATCTGCAAAATAGCAGGGAAAATAGTCCTGGTTTCAGGGTTGCTGGTGGACTGATGACATCCAGGTCAGTTTCTGTTGTATCTGATAGTAGACTCCAACAATAGTGGATGCTATTGAAATTCTTCCATATAAGGAACCAAAGGCTGTGTCTTCACAGTTTCCACTCCAAGTTTGCTCTGTAAGCTCACTTCCCCCAAGTCAGATTATTGCATGAAGCAATTGCATCATCTTCTTTTTTCATTTAGAGCCAATCACCCCATTCTAGAAATTTCTCAACTTCATGGTCCTAGATCCTTTAATCACCCTCTCTTCTCAAGGTAAGGCCTCTTAGCTGGGAACCAGTGACTCATCTGGCTACCTGCTCAGGAGGGTGAGATATGACAATCACAGCTTAAGGGCAAACTGGGCAGAAAAGTCCCCATGAGACTCTTATCTCCAGTGAGCTACTTAAAAAAACAGAAGTAGAGATGTGACTCAAAGTGGTAGAAAGCTAGATTTGCGCAAAAGAGCTCAGGGACGTCCCCAAACCAACCAAAAAAATTTTTAAAGATAAGGACTTTTGTCCTCCCTCATGGGAGTGTGCAAAGGTCTTCAGGCTGATTTGAAGCAGAGAGGGAAAAAAATGGAGCTGTTACTTATTCAGGAACTGACACTTCTTGCATGCAGCCATGATTGCTGGCAGAGAGTTAGTTACCTTGTGGGGCTACCTTGGGCCTTACCTAAATTTGCAGAACATCAGATCAATGTATGGCCCACTCTTGTCAACACAATACCCTAGGATGCTGAGGCCTCATTCTCAAAAAAGGATATACATTGGCAGATATAATGAGAGTAAAATTCTAACTTGTCATCCAAGCTCCTCCCAACTCCTTTCAGCCTTCTACTTTCCAACAACAAATATCCTAGGCAAAAACAGTGCTAGTGGCTCACATCCAACACCTGCCCTGTCACTCCGGCAACTGAGCTCCAAAGCCCAATTTTCAAGTGCTGCCATCAGCCAGCCTGGTACCCACAGCCAGCATTCCGTGTGGTCAAGAGCCACCCACAGCCACTACCTCTCAGCCTAGGGACTTAATTAAGCTAAGCTTTACTTTCTTGAAGGCTCCTTTACTTTCTGGCCACCAGAGGAAATGGGAAACCTCAGGCATCAGATGCTACCATGGCAGATTATGCAACATACTTGGAGTTCTCCCTGCATCCCCAAAATCCCCTACAGTGGAAATGAGATAGGCCCCGGCTGTCTGCCAAGCCTTGTTCCAAACCGCAAGAGTGATCACAGAGACACAAACGGCACTTCCAGTCACCAGGGCCCCCTCCCCCAACTCCTCCCCAGTCCCCCACACCATCATTCAACCACACGTGCTCCCGGAGCTGCAGTCTTCCCCTAGCAGCTCACAAGATTAAAAAGAGAAAACTGCTTCTTCTTTCCTAAGAGCTGTGAGTGAGGGTGGATTCTTTCTTGTGGTTATTTTGCAGCAGTTAGGGGGTTTTGCAAAAAAAAAAAAAGGCTGAAATACAACAAGAAGTGCCCAAGCTCTGCTTGCAGCTTTCTCGTTCTTGGTTGCCAGGCCTACCCCCCATGGAGTTCAATCCCTCATCCTCCACCATCTTCTTTCCTTCCCCTTGGCCTCCTCCTGAATGGACTGTTTCTAATGTGTACTGTATACTGAATGAATCAGTAGTTCATTTTAAAGCATTCATTTATTTAGCCTGAACACCTTGGGGAAATTGTAAAGCTCTATATATGGTGCTGATTATGTTGTGACCAAGATTTAGAGAGTGGAGAGATTGTCAATCTATTCTCTTTAGAATTGCTGACTTGTTAGTGTCTCCGGCCTCGTGACCACGAGATATGATTTCTCTGAACACAATACAAAGAATATCTACTGGGAGCTTTCTCCCCACTCACTATTTCAACATCTTCTTCCTTCTGACTTCAGTTGCCCATAACAACACCCATCCCCCATAGTAACTCCTACAAACAGGAACTTTATCTTTCGTTCTCTGTAATGACCAAATGGACTCAAAATGTTCCTTTACTCCAGATCTCATTGCTAAGGCCTATCTATGTCTGTCCTCCATCATCCTGCAACTTCAAAAATGAAAAAGGGAAAAAAGGATCTCTAGTTTCAAAGACAAGCAGAAGTCCCATCAAGACGTGAACTAAATACCTAAATGAGAGGTAGAGGGATTCATTTCCAACATGGGAAAGAGAAGCACAGTAAAAGTAGCCTGCCAAGACATAGAAATGATACCTCCTCAGCACAATCAGAACCTATTCTCTTCCTGGCCAATGGTTCTGGCCCCATCTTCATACTCTTTCCCCTCTGTGTCACCTCCACATGGAGGAACCTGGGCTCGAAGGCCTTCAAGTGGCTTCAGTCAGAAGCAACCTCAAAGCCAGGCTTGGTGGCTCACTCCTGTAATCCTAGTTACTGAGGAGGCTGAGATCTGAGGATCATGGTTCAAAGCCAGCGAGGGCATTGAAGTCTGTGAGACTCTTATCTCCAGTTAACCACTAGAAAACCAGAAGTAGCACTGTGGCTCCAGGGTTAGGGCAGTATCCTTGAGCTGAAGAGCTCAGCTCAAGGACAGTGCTCAGGCTGAGTTCAAGCCCCGTGACCCACAAAAAAAAAAGAGAGAAAGAAAGAAAGAAAGAAAAAGAGAGAGAGAGAGAAAGAGAGAAAGAAAGAAAGAAAGAGAGAAAGAAAGAAAGAGAGAAAGAAAGAAAGAGAGAAAGAAAGAAAGAGAGAAAGAAAGAAAGAGAGAAAGAAAGAAAGAGAGAAAGAAAGAAAGAGAGAAAGAAAGAGAGAAAGAAAGAGAGAAAGAAAGAAAGAAAGCGAGTTCCAAGCCCTATTGGTTCGACTCACTGAGGGTGCATGTTTTAAAGGCACATAGACTAGTTGGTTGTTCACAAAGTTTCCTTCACTTTCTGGACATAGAGGCACAGCACATCTCCCAGTTCCTGTGCCAGGGAACACAAACGCACATGGTGTGGTCACCACAGAAACAGCAGCTCAGAGAAGGTATGCCACTTCATCCCACTCCATCCCCTCATTGTGACGGACACAAAGGGCCTCAAAGAGGACTTCAGGCCTTGGGGAATGATATACCTACTGAGTGTGGATGGATAGTTGGGACCCCCAAAACCAAGTATGGAATGAAGAACCTCACTCTCACTCACTCATACTGGATGGAGACATGAAAAGACAGCCTTTGCTTTGTTCAGCCATAGCTACTGTGAGCTGGTTGGGTACAAAAATTGCTTCTCCTAAGATGGACACTCATGTGCCTCACACCTGTAATCCTAGCTACCCAGGAGACTGAGATCTGAGGATTGTGGTTCAAAGCCACCCCAGGCTCAAAAGTCCTCATGAGATTCTTATCTCCAATAAAGTAGAGCTGTGGCTCAAAGTGGTACCGCATAGCCTTGAGCTGGAAAGCTCAAGGACAGCACCAAAGCTCTGAGTGTAAAACCTATTATGAACAACAAAAAAGTGCTTCTCCTAACTACACATAGATGAAATAAATCTTGTTGGAAAGAACCAACAAGATTTAAAAAAACAAACAAACTTCAGGTAATTCTGCAAAAAAAAAAAAAAAAAGTGAAGACCACACATGCTGGAACTGCACGTGTGTGACCCTCAACTGCTGTCTAGAAAACCACATGTCACAATGAGGTTTTCCACTGTGCTTTACTTCATGTCATCTCCCTTTTTTCTTTCCACCTTGTAGCCTGGAAGACTGAAAATGGAGCCTACCCTTTTCAGATGGCGTTGGTGACATCCTGCTTTCCTGCAGATGGAAAAGTTCAAGAGCAGGAGTTCCATCTCAGATCACGTGGATCAGCTAGTCAGCACGAAAGAGCCCAGATGTATTCTGTGTCCTCCAACAGAGCAATAAAGCTCACAAGTGTCTTGTCTCTGCTTTCACAGCTGCTACCATCCTTGCAGCCTCTGCCACCAAACATCAAGCCTTGCCCCAGTGCAGGGTTTGCAGTTAAGTGAAAGCAGATAATTACTTCCTCCGTTATGTTTTGGTTTGGTTTGGTTTGTGGGTCATGGGGCTATCTCTGAGCTCTTCAGCTTAAGGCTACCACCCTACCCTGAGCCAAGCCCCACTTCCCATTTTTCTAGAGGTTAACTAGATAAGAGTCTCTGGTCTTTTTGTGCCCAGGCTGGCTTTGAACCTTGATCCTCAAATCTCAGCTTCTTGAGTAGCTAGGATGACAGGCGTGAGCCACTGTGCCCGACTTACATCCACCGTTTATGAGGTCGGAAAGCATTTGTGGATCTGAAAATGTATCCCAGTGGCTAGTAGATGAAAGGAGGCACCAGCAACCCAAAGAACAATCTCTCTATGAATCGTGGTCATCTCCATCCATGGCAGCATTCTACCAGTACATAGCATGGTGGCTCCTTCCATCTCAATACACCTGCCACACACATTCATATACACAGATTTAAAACCTACTTAGGGGCTGGCTGGTAATATGGCTTAGTGGTAGAATGCTTGTCTAGCATGCATGAAGCCCTAGGTTCGGTTCCTAAGTACCACATAAATAGAAAAAATAAATAAACCCAGCTGGAAGTGATGCTGTGGCTCAAGTGGTAAAGTGCTATCCTTGAGCACAGAGAGACTCAGGGACAGAGCCCAGGCCCTGAGTTCAATCCCCAGGGCTGGAAAGAAAGAAAGAAAGAAAGAAAGAAAGAAAGAAAGAAAGAAAGAAAGAAAGAAAGAAAGAAAGAAAGAAAGAAAGAAAGAAAGATCCCACTGAGAAAGAGACCCTCTTCCCTCTCCTCTCCACTCACTAGTTTGCGTGTGAAACTGGAAGGTGATGAGTGGGTAATTTAAAGGATACGACTCATCCTCTTCACTTGTCTCCAGTGGTGAAAGGGCTCTGTGTCTGTGGATGGTTGGCTGCTTGTCTTAGTCATGGTGGCTGTCACTATAGTGGGACTGACTCCCTTTCTCCAGAGCTACTAGGGGCTTTGAACCAGCTCTTTGGGGAGGTGACAGAGAATATCTGCTATTCAGAATTGGTTCTTGAGGGGCCGGGAGTTTGGCCTAGTGGTAGAGTGCTTGCCTAGTATGCACGGGTTTGACTCCTCGGTACCACATACATAGGAAAAAAACAAAACAAAACAAAACAGAAGTGGTGCTGAGGCTCAAGTGGTAGAGCTCTAGCCCTGAGAAAGCCCAACGACAGCACCCAGGCCCTGAGCTCAAGCCCAGGACTGGCAAAACAAAAAAAAAAAAAACTGGGCCATGGGCCACATTGCCCAAAGATAACTGTCCAAGCTGAAAGAGCAAAACCGTTGTCGTTCCTCACGGAGACCTGGAAAACGCAGTCTCCTGTCATTCTGAAGCCAACGGAGACTTCATCCAAAGTCCTCTCCTAGCCCATGAAAAGCTTGGCTCCGTTCCCAGTCCCCTGGGTGCTTCTGGTCTGTTGAGCTGTGGTGTTGCCCGAGAGCTGCCTAGCACACAAGCAAAGAACTGAACCTCACAGTTCTTACACAGCAAAGGCAGCATGGAGGCTCTGAGGCCTCTGAACTCACGGTTTTCACGCTTGAGAATGGATCCCATGTGCTCACTCTCCTGGCAGCAGATTTGTGCTGGACTATATGGGAAGTAATGAGATTTACAGAGAGATCATTCTTTGGCTTGGTAGGGGTACCTCCTTTCACCTACTGGCAGTTGGAATATATTTTCACATCCACAAATGCTTTCCCGCTTCGTATACAGTGGATGTACCTATTTGCTTTCACCGACTTAAGTTGTGAGAAGCCCACAGACCCAAATTTTAAATTCCTTCTGGCAGAAACATTGCCTTTTTCTTTCTCCATGGTAATTCCTAGGATGATTTAGAATCTCTGGACAGTCATTACCAAGTAAATGCATGAAAACAGGGAGGATGGAATTCTGAGTCCTTCATTTTTCCACAGTTCACGAGACTTAGCTGGAGTCATGAAAGATCTCCGACACCTGAGGCAGTAGAATGATTAATTATAAGAACAGAAAAGACCCAACCCCTCAATTTTTCACTAAATATCAAAATCATCAGGATGTGGGAGTTGTGTCCAATAGACCCAAAGATCTGATTCAGGTTAAGTTGACTCTGGCCACTTCATTGTTTAAGCAGCCTTGGGCATCTGTAGGTAAGTAACCCAAATCAGACTAGCAAGTCAGAAATAATAGATATGTGGTCAGACAGACTGGTGCAGTGAGTCAAACCCAGACATAACAATGGAATTTGTCTTACAAATTCCAAGTAAAAGAAAACTTCCAAGCAGTTAGGACTCCCATGGAAGCTACACTTCTGAGGCTAATTAGAGGCAAATAAATCACACTTTTTTTCTAGTCTCTATCCCAAGGGATGTTGTGTCATCTGGCTAATTCCCTTCTCTTTTCTTGTATCAGTTTCCAGGACCGAATACGTTGGAATGGTTATGACTAGTGTTTCTTTGGTTTTTAGGTACAGATGCCAAAAAGAATGACAACTTCTGGAATGTTTTGGAAGGAAGAGTGGCAGAGGGGAAAGATTTATGAATATAGTGTTCAAGTGGTCCTTCCTTGGCTGGTTATGGATTGGGGAAAGGGCCTACCAGGAGTGGGAAGCCGTTTTTCTGTCAATGACCATTTATAATATCATTTTCAAGCCATGCAAAACTATCAATACAGGCAGATGCCATGGGCATGTGACGAGAAACATACGAGTGGTACATGTTCTGTCCTGTTGTCCTGTTGTATACCAAATGGATCTTTATAGAGCCCAAAAGTCAGATGTTCCCTGAAAGAGAGGGGGAAAAAAGGTCTTTTGGGTTGGTTGTCTTCATCATCATCTTCTTTCTTGATTACTGGAGTTTGGACTCAGTGTCTTGTGCTTGCAAAGCAGATGTAGATGTTCTACTGCTGATCTATGTCCTTCTCTTTTTCACTGATCATTTTTGAGAAAGGGTTTTATTTGCTGCCTGGGCATACCCTTGAACCACAATTTGCCTATGTTAGGTTTCTTGTCATACCCCAGATAAGATATGACCACGCCTACCTTGCTCATCTTTGTTCCCTTGAGATAAAACTGTATGATCTCCTCTGTCCAGCAGTCTGGCTTACAACAGTGACCCTCTAAATCTGAGTCTCCCACAAAGGTAAGAGGACAGGAGCACGCCACACCACCCAGCTCCTGGTTCTGAGGGGGACGAGGGTCTCATACACTCTTCTTCTTGGACTGGCTTTGAACCCCCAACCTCAGCACATGGCCCCAACTTCCACTTAAGAGCTATAATTACAAATGTGAGCTACAGATATCCAGCTTATTCAGGGGGTTCTATGTGTGAATTACCTTCGTTTGGAGGCAGACACGCTTTCCTGGCAGGTACCATCTACCTCTGTGTATTCACTACCTCCAAAGGACTCAGCATATCCTTCTGTCTGGATGGATCCACCATGGATCCTGTCCCAGTGGAGAGGTATGGTAAATGTGTCTTGCTCTTCCTGTTCTTCATGAATGCACACACACTTGAGACAATTGCTCCTCGGCAGATATCTTGAGGCATTTGTAATTGACACCACCTTTGGGAGCTACACAGATCTGAACGATGGCAGCACACACATATAAACAACAACAGCAACAACCTTCAGTTTCTTGACCTTGCGAAATAAGGTTTTTTTTTTTTTGCAAGGATTGAGAGTCCTAACAAGACAGAAAATGAACCCTGTTCATTTCTTGCCTTCCTTATTTACACTTGCCTTTCTCGTAGCCATACCCCCAGGCCCCCAGCACTGCAGTCTCGGGGCTCTTTCTCATCTGGGTGGATGGAAACTCTAGCCTGGAAGAAGCCCCCCGTGTGGCATCTAGTGACACACTTCTTGGGAACTGTGTCTTGCCCCCTCCTTGGAACCTAAATCCTTGGTTATCCAATCTAAGATCCTTCCCTGGCTGGGGCAACCCCCCACCCCCTGCCCTGCTCTGGACTTCCCAGGCCCAGTTGGCCTGGTTCTTGGGATCCAGCATGCTGCTCTTGCTTCCTAGACTTGCTAATTTCCTACTGCTTTGAAAGAGTCTCAGCAGACCTCTGTGTGGCATGTCCAGGCATGCGGTCCCCCCTAGAATTTTCTAGTTGTATGGTTCCCCCCCACACCCATTCTTTCTCCTGCCTCTCCCCTGGAGCTCTACTCCTTTTGCCATAAAACACAGGGACTTCCCCTGAGAAGGCCCCAGGAACCAGTACTGTAAGCCTCATCTTCTCAGTCATTTCCTACAACAATCTCCTTGGCTGAGTTCTCTATAGGGAGAACTAAGGCCAAGGACATAAAGCAGGGACATGCACGGTAAGACCAGACCCACTCTACAGACTCATTATGCCTGGATGGACAGATGGACTCGCCCCTTCCCCACCCAGAGCCTGGCAGATGGGACAGCAACAACAGAAACTGGTACATGTGGGTCTCCCAGAGTACTGTGCTTAATAATTGACAAATGCTTATCTTTCTGGTAACCTTAGGAAGCAGGGGTGAATACTGCTCTAATTTTGTAGGTGTTGAGAGAGAGGTTAAGCCACCTGGCTTAGGCCACACAGTGTAACAAGAGACTGAGGATTCTACCCCCAGGGAACGGGCGTGAGCTGTCTCTTCTCAGAGCTACAGATCCAGGCAGACACACACAGTAGGCCTAGTGTTTTGCACATAGAAGATGGGCATCTTCTGTGCCTGATCTTTTTTTTTTTTTTTAATCAGTCCTGGGGCTTGAACTCAGAGCCTGAGCACTGTCCTTGGGCTTTTTCCTCAAAGCTAGAGCCCTACAACATGAGCCATAGCCCCATTTCTAGCTTTTTTCTAGGTATATGGTACCAAGCAATCGAACCCAGTTTTTGGTGCCTGCTAGGCAAGCACTCTAACCACTAGGCCAAACTCCCAGCCCCTGTGCCTGGTCTTTACCTGGCTCCGTCTTCCCCCAGCATCTCCCACCCTGGCTGTTGCTCTCAGAGGAGGGGTTTGTCCCTGCACAGATGCTACAGACTTCCAGGGCTAGGAGCTTTCACCTTTCTTACCTCCACTCCCTGGGAAATGGAACCCCAAGTATCTCTCTCACCTCCATACTTCTCAAGATATCTGATTATAGGGTCAGATTTTATGGCAGCCCTCAGGTTCTCCAAGGAGGCAGCTTAGTGACTGGGAAGACTCAGTCTGTAAGGTACCATGTTCAGGGTGGTACTGAGGTTTTCATAAAACTATCCATCCAAGGCATGAAGCACAATGGAGTCACCAGTAGTGATTCTCATATGCAAGGGCCTGCGCCTGGAGTTGTGCTGCACGCCGTGGCTACTGGGAAAAGTGTTACTGCCAATGGATCTGGAGGAGCACTGCTCAGATGGGGGAACGCTCTGAGCTGGCCAGGCAGTAGAAAGGAGGCAGAGGAAGGGAGATGTGTCTCCAAGGCAAGGACTGGGACACCTTGAGCACTGCTAACCTGCCCCAGTCTCCTCAGGAGACACTGAAACCCTGGAGCAGGGGCTCCGGCCACACCCAAGGATTGGGTACAGTCCCTTTCTACCTGCCCTGCACTCCTCATTTCCAATAGATTAGATCCCCTTTCTGCTCTTAAGCCTGCATGCCAGCCTAGAATTCCTTCCACATCTGGATAATGGGAAAGTACCAGCTATGGAGAATGTCTCCAAAAGGCATGATAAGTTTCCCCCGCAGGCCTTGAGCCAAGTTCCAGCTGTCTCCAGCCCAACTGGAGTTGTCCAGTGGATCAGAATGAGGCCCGACAGCCATCCCTTCCTCCTCCCAGCTTGGACCCATGCCACCTCCACTCAGCTGGAAAATCCCAAAGAATTCTCCCACCCAGCATGCTAGATAGATCCTGGTTTCAGTCACTCCCATGGGTCTGCGTATTTACTAGAACAAGAGGAAGGTCAGATGACTTCAGTGGACCATCATTGCCTCTGCAGCCTGTTTTCATATCCTTCAAAGGGGTAGGGGTGGGGGTAATTAGTGACTTCAGAGAGTTACACCAAGTAGGAGATCAGGGAATGGGGGTGGGGGGGGGCAATGGTATGGTGAATTCAGCCTGTGTTCAAGGAAGACTCACCACACCCACACTCTGTCTCCTTGCATGAGGGGAAGTCAAGGCAAGTGGGCAACCTCGAATCAAGACCCAGAACACATCCTGGCTCTCCCTCTACTTCCATTCCCGCTGACTAGTAAAAATAAACCGGGGTGTGTGGGTAGGGGTAAAGCAGAAAATGCTTACCATAGCCTGCCTTTGCACCTGGCTCAGGTGAAGGCCTATAGGATTCATGCACCACTCCCCTCCCCCACAGCCCAGCCCTGTTCCTCTAGTCACTCCCAGTGCTCCAGGAAACCATAGCCTTCTCTGTCCTCTGTCAGCACAGCTCGTGGGGTTCTCTGAGCAGCATTTCTAAGGTGCTCTCCTGGCACTTTTCTCCAGTTCACCTCAGGACCTGGGTCTGGCCATGCAGAGGGCCTCTGATAAGACTTCTCACTGCCTAATTCCTCTTGGAGTAGCAATCCGTCCCCTCCCCTTCCTCTGTAACCTCAGCTTCTATCCGAAGCCACAGCTGGGTGGGACAAGTGGAGCCAGTTCTCCCCTGGGGCTTCTCCACAACGTCACCTCAGTAGCCTTAAAATGCACAACCCTCGGTTGATTTTTTCCCCAGACCCTGCTCGGAGAACGTTGACCATCCACCCCAGCAAAGATCTATCCCCACTGCTCTCAGCATGGGTCTGGTGACAAGACATCAAAGCTACCATGTGCCCACGTGCACATTTCACTCCGCGAGTCAGAGCCATGGGGACCTATGGACAAGGTCTGACAGTACTCTTGGCCGTTGTCATTCCAGATCGGGATCCTAGCGGTGACCCACACAGAGGAGAGCTCTCCCTTTTCATCCTCATCCCAGCTCGCTGGTTCCAACAAGAAAACCAAGTAAGTACACGTCCTGATCTCTGTGGTATCTTTCCATCATCATTCCATTTATCTCTCATGAGAGAACATGACTCAGAACACTAGCTCAAATTGCAAACCTGTTTTGATAGTTATGGTGAGCTATCTAGGCATCAGACTTACACTAGTTATATGATACCTCCTTTTGAAACGAACAAAGTTTTAAGGAGTGAGTCATGATCAAGTAAACCAACTTAAGTACATAAGAGGATAATGTTATATAAACTTGTTCAAAATCAAAAGGAACCCTCCGGCATTGCTGGTGGGATTGTAAGCTAGTTCAGTCACTCTGGAAAGCAGTGTGGAGGTTTCTTAAAGAACTGAAAATTGACCTTCCCTACAATCCTGCCATACTGCTTCTGGGCATCTATCCTGAACATCATGACCCAAGATATGATAAGGACATCTGCTCAGCTATGTTCATCTCTGCACTATTCACAATAGCCAGGCAATGGAAACAATCCAGATGCCCTACTGCAGATGAATGGATACAGAAAATGTGGTATATATACACAATGGAATTCTACACAGCCAACAGACAAGATAAAATGACATTCGCAGGGAAATGGATGAATCTAGAGTGAATCAAGTTGAGTGAAATAAGTCAAGACCAAAGGAACAAAAGACGCATGGTATCCTTAATATGTGGCTATTAGATCCAACACTACAAGAGCGAGGACTCAGTATTTGTGTACCCAATGCTATGGACATGGTACTGGAAATATAAACACAACTACATAGACATAAAAATTTATGACTCTATAGACTGTCGGGGTCCTTCGTCCCCAGTCCCTCTTGAGGAGGGATGGGAAAAGCACACCCCAACCAGTCCAAGCCGCGAGAGGAGAGGGCCCACTGTCCTCCCGCACTCAGCCTTGCTTCTCCCGAGCACGAACAGAAACGCCACTCAGCTTCATCAAGGCAGGAATGTCTCTCCCTCTAAAACTCCCCTCCTTATATTGGGTGCGGGAGCCTATCAGCACAACAGGTGGGCAGGATAAAGAGGTCCACTTGTTTACCCCTACTACAGGTCTCAGCAGAAAGTTATTAGAATGGCATTACTCGGCCCCCAACATCTCCCCCGTTTTTATCTTAAAGACAAAACTTATGTGGGGCTACCACCATATTAGATTGGCTGTGCCTGTCTTAGGCGTCTCCAAGCTCATTAGTCTTCTTACCCATTGTGGGATCACCAAGTCCTTTTTACTTGGCTAGGTTGATAGGTATTTGGCTCCTGTTCTAAGTTGATAGGCTAATAGCTGGGACTTTCCCGTCTTTGACTACCAGCCGTCTAAGCAAATCAGACCTGAGGGGATGCATCTATTTCCATGGGAGCAAATGCCTGTCGCATTAGCATTCACTTTCTGCGTTGACTTTGTAGGCAAGCAATAGACATATTACAATTATAGTGCATAAAAACAAATCCAAACTGATCAATCCCAAAATAGTGTCAAGATAACCAATCACCCAAAGTTAGAATATACTGATCAATCCCAAGATAGTCAAGATAACAATCACCCAAAGTTAGAATATTGTAACAATAGTGCACATAACAATTCCAGTCCTCACATGCTGACTAATGGCTTCTGAGATCAACAACGCAGTATTCAAATCATTTTCTGTAGAAACTGCAGTGGCAAGGACAATACTCGCAGCAGTAAGGGCAGGAAAACACCAAAGTCTCTTTTACTGATGAGCGGAAAAGCATTCTCCTCCTCCTGTACAGGCACTAGTATATACTGAGTGGCTCTGACTACAACAGAGAAAATAGGGAAACATTCCAACATCAACTAAGAGGACAACATTCACACAAGCCATAGGGAATAGCGGGGCAATGGAAAAATTAGAGGAGTCTTCCAGTCCCCCCCCTTTTTGTTTTAAACTCCAAACATGACTCTGGTCCCTTCATTTTAAGGGGGTTATGGGCGAAGATCCATTTTCTGTAACTTCTTCAAGCTGACTCAGGGGCGTCATCTCTGTATTTTGTCAGGGACTTTAAAAAGCTTTAGCCTGTTTTCAACTATTCTGAACCCGAGCACAGGCTTTCTAAATCACTACCACTTAATTCTCTCTCAAGTCTGCGCTTTTCACCTGTTCTTAAACTGTTTACTCCCGTATACTTAGATTTACACCTGTTCTTAAACTGTTTACTCCCGTATAGACTTAGATTTAGATTTACCATTCACACACACACTCGCGGTCGTTCCAGTCTGAACCTATTTGGTTCTATTCTAAAATCTCTTGAAAAATAGAAAATAGGCCTCGCCCTCTGCGAGGTAATTTTTTTTTTGACATTTTATTAGAAAATTAGCCTCGCCCTACTGCTCTGGCCAGAGACTCCCACGAGGTTCTTCCCTTCCTGGGACATTGCCTTGCCCTCCGCGAGGTCCTCCCAAAGTGACCCGCGCTTCGGAGGTGATCTGGGAATGATTAAAATCCCTTTCACACACACACACATTCACTGGTTTAGTCTTTGAGGAGTTTTCTTTCTCTTTCTCCCTGTGTCTTTCTCTTTGTCTTTTTTCTCTTTTCCTGTGAGCAATTTCAGCCTGCATTTTCCCTGGCCTTTCAGTCCCTTTTTCTTTTTCTTTGCATTATCTTCCTTTCAGGTTTCTCGGGCCTTTCAATCCCTCCTTTTTCTTTTGTGTTTTCTTTCAGGCTTTCCTGGTTTTTCAGTCTTTGAGGAGTTTTTCTTCTTTGACTTTTGTAGGTAGTTGCTTCCCTTTCTCTTGTTTACCACCCTTTTTCTCTTTCTCCTTGTCTTCCTGTCTTTTTCCCTGTGAGCGACTTCAGCTTGCATTTTCCCTTCAGGTTTCCCTGGTTGTTCAATCTTTTTGTGCCTTTCAGGTTTTCTCTGGTTTTTCAGTCTTTCCTCCATGTATCTCTCACTTGGCTCAACTCACAGTCGTGCCCCTTTCATGCCCTACATTGGCTCTTTCGTGCCTCTTTCGTGCCCCAGGTTGGCTCTTTCGTGCCTCTTTCCTCTTTGTCTTCCTGTCTTTTCCTTTTTCCCTGTGAGCGACTTCAGCCTGCATTTTCAGTCTTTCCTCCATGTATCTCTCACTTGGCTCAACTCACAGTCGTGCCCCTTTCATGCCCCATTTTGTGCCTCTTTCGTGCCCCACATTGGTCGCCAATATGTCGGGGTCCTTCGTCCCCAGTCCCTCTTGAGGAGGGATGGGGAAAAGCGCACCCCAACCAGTCCAAGCCGCGAGAGGAGAGGGCCCACTGTCCTCCCGCACTCAGCCTTGCTTCTCCGGAGCACGAACAGAAACGCCATTCAGCTTCATCAAGGCAGGAATCTCTCTAAAACTCCCCTCCTTATATTGGGTGCCGGAGCCTATCAGCACAACAGGTGAGCAGGATAAAGAGGTCCACTTGTTTACCCCTACTACAGATCTCAGATCTTAGAATGGCGTTACTCGGCCCCCAACAATAGACATAATGTTTTATTACATAGATTAATATATATCTATGACATACAAACCCTCAGCCTAATTTTAATTATATTCTAAAATCTAAGTGCCAGTGATTGTATATAGAGATTCCCTTCTTGAATACTTGTTTGTTAAACACGTCATTTGAAATATGATGTAAAAATCAATGTTAATAAATTCTTTAATTAAAAAAAAACGTGTTCAAAATCCCAAGAAAAATCATGTGCCAGAAGCTCAATTTTGAAATCCTAGCTACTCAGGAGTCTGATATCTGAGGATCAAGGCTAGAAGCAGGCTTGTGCAAAAAAGTCCAGAAGACTTTTATCTCCAATTAGCCAGCAAAAAGCCAGAAATGGAGCTATGCCTTCAAGCAGCAGAGCGACAATTTTGGGTAAAAAAGCTAAGGGACAGCACCCAGGCCCTGAGTTCAAGTACCACTACTGGAGTTCTCTCTCTCTCTCTCTCTCTCTCTCTCTCTCTCTCTCTCTCTCTCTCTCTCTCTCTCTCTCTCTCGTTTCTTTCTGTCTCTCTGTCTTTCTCTCTCTCTGCCCCCCTCTCTTCCAAGTGTAAGGTGCTGAAATTGGGAATGCTCTTTAGCGGACAGACACATAAACTAGCAAGAATTCTAGCCCTGAGACCAGTTAGTGGATGAGGGATTTGCATCACTGACTCTCTCAGTATCCCCTTAATCCCAGTTCCAGGGACACCAGCTATCCATAGGATAAAATGTACTCCTTTTCCCTGTGTCAGTTTGCACAGCCAGCAAGTAGTAGGTCTGAAAACATGAAGGGTCTGAAGAGATGTGCCAAAACCAGGGATCAGTATACAGCACCCAGGCTGAGACAAGAGTTAGGGGAAGGGCAGCAATAGGGAAGCTCGGTGAGGCATCCAAGTGGTTCTTGGTGGATGACACCTGTAAGGGAGAACAGCCCCTTAGATCTCCAAGCTCCAGCTTTGTCTGCTGGTCCCCTGAAGAGCCCCAGAAAGACTTGTGTAAATTCCCTTCTTCACTGACTCAGACTTTCCCTTCCTTTGTGGGACTGTCAGCAAGCCAGATACATTCCTTCCTCCAGATACTCAGCTACCCATCCTGATAGCCGACTTAACAACTACCCTTCATGAGCTTCTTGAGAGCAGAATGGATAGCATGTTCTAGATAGGTTTTTCTCCTGGACGCTTTCCATGGCAGCTTCATAAACACCTTGTAGGCTGGAGGGACCCACCAATCCCACAGATTAATCAGGACAACAAGCCAGACCAACCATCACATGAACCAGTACTTCCCCGAGGGCAAACATGAATGCTGTAGAAGTGGAGAAGTGTGTAATTATCAGGGTCTGCCAGGAAAACAGAAACAAAAGGCAGAAATTGAAACAGAAAGAGACTTGTTGTGAGAATCTGGCTCTTGCCTGTGGTAGCTGAAAAGTCTCATTATCTGCCATTCCCAAAGTAGAAATCCAGGAAACCTGGTAGAGTTGCCCCAGTCCAAGACCCAGGAAAGCCAATAGCATAAGTGGGTCTAAGTCTGAAAGGACTAAGAACCAGGAGTGCTGATGTCCAAGGTAAAATGAACATTCATGCTCTAACTGTGGACATTGCCTCCTCCTGCCTCCTCCTCCTCCTCCTCCTCCTCCTCCTCTTCCTCCTCCTCCTCCTTCCTCTTCCCCTTCCCCTTCCCCTTCCCCTTCCCCTTCCCCTTCCCCTGCTGCTGCTGCTGCTTCTTCTTCTTCTTCTTCTTCTTCTTCTTCTTCTTCTTCTTCTTCTTCTTCTTCTTCTTCTTCTTCTTCTTCTTCTTCTTCATTATGGGGTCAAGAGGAGGGGATTCCACATCCCACCAGAGTCACCACACAGAGACAGTCTCATAAAAAGGTGAATTTATTGGGGAAGTAGATAGTGAACTGACCGGCCAGGGACACAGTGCAGACTCGGGAGCTGACACTGTGACCCCGAGCAGCGCTCATGCTGGGTTTTTAAGGGCAAAAGCCATGCGGTGGAACCTGGCCACACACAGGTGGCCAATGGGATAGTTACATACACAGAGGGACCATAGCCAGCCCCAGCCACACGTAGGTAGCCATGTTTGCATTTACCTATCACCTTAGTTGGAGTTGTCATGCAAATTGGGAAGGTCTCCACACAAAGCAGGCCCACCCCCACCCAAGCAGATATCCCTCCTCATGGGGGTGGGGAGAAGGTCAAGGTTGCCCCTCCCTGGAAGGGAAAGGTGGCTGGGCTGTACCATAGTCGACCTTCCACAATGGGGTGGGGGAATTCGGGATGGCGCCAGTCCTTGCTCCCCTTAACAATCCCTGCTCCCCTTAACATTCTTTTTCTTCTTGTCTTGGTTAATTAGCGCTTAATGGATTTTCTTTACTTCATCGCTCCATTTAAATACTATTTTGTTCTGGAACAACCTTATAGACAATCCCAGAAATAAGGTTAGCCAGCTATCTGACCATCCCTTAGCTCATTCAGTCTCACTGATGTAAAACTAACCAGCACAAAGGATATCTGCTCCACCCAGCCTTGGCTCCATGGAATGGGCCTCTGAGCTGAGCCTTGTGGGGGTTCATTGATATCGGCCTGATAAGAGCGAACAAGACTCAACAGCAAAAGGGAAGTGCTTGTCCAAGAATCAGATGTATGCCTTTGGGTGAAAGGAAGTAGGGATCCCTGCAAACCAGTTTGGCTGCTGCAGTATCCACACAGGGTCCATGAGAAGGGAGAGGAGAGCGGAGGCAAAAGTAAAAGGCAGAGGATGAGCCATTGACCAAGGCATGATGAGGACAGAGGGGAAGCCATGGACGGTTTCTCAGCAGGGAAGAGACACAATTAACTGGGCCTCTCAGTCTTTAGGCAGCAGGTTGGGAATGGCGTAGAGATGAGAGACTGTGAGCCACACACCCACCTGGGAACCTCCTCACCGTCTCCAGAAAAGAGTTTGAAGAATCCAATGAAGGGGCTGGGAGTTTGGCCTAGTGGTAGAGTGTTTGCCTAGCATGCTCGGAGACCCGGGTTCGATTCCTCGGTACCACATGCATAGAAAAAAGTCAGAAGTGGTGCTGAGGCTCAAGTGGTAGAGCTCTAGCCTTGAGAAAGTCCAAGGACAGTGCTCAGGCCCTGAGCTCAAGCCCAGGACTGGCAAAAAAAAAAAAAGAATCCAATGAAGAATGCTGCCAAGTGGGCTGATGACAAGGGGTTAGACGTAGAGCCTTCCATAGACGGTTGCATTCGGGACAGCATTTCATTTCTTTTTCTCTTCAATTGAGGAACCAATGTTCAGCTCCTTGAAGCCCTAAACCATTATTTTTAACCAGTCCTAACCTCCCAGGCAACTAGAAAGATGGTTTGCATAGAGAATAAACTTGGTAGATCTGCAGTGAAAGAGGGACAGACGAGCAAGTGTCCTTGGGGCATCACCAATTTCTAGTCAGTACTTTTCTGTGATCCTTCCCCTGGAGGGAATGCGGAGGCCTTGACAAGGTAAGGGTTACAGAAACCTTCAATTAACTCAGAATAGAAAGCCTGCTCTTTCCCTCAGAGAAGTCCAGCTGGAGACACTGGACAGGAAGCAGAGTCTTGGCTAGAGTCTTGGCCTTCTGCCTGTAGGACTTTCTGGGGAACAGTTGGGGACTTTTTTTTTTTAACAAAACAAAAGTTCAGGGGTCTTGAGCACAGGAAGTAAGGAAGGGTAGTGGGTAGTGTTCTGAAGCTGTAATCCAGTTCAATCATTTCCAATCTTCTTTCTGCAGGGGTGGGGGGAGAGGGAGAGAGAAGCTTCCAATGATAACTGTGAAGAGGCCAGACTGCTGAAGGCATTTATTTATTTATTACGAAAGTGTGCGTGGGAGAAGGATAATACCCATGCTCAGCTTTGATGACTTGTTTCTGTTATTTTTCCATCACCAGGTGGTCTCAGTGGGTTTAACTTCTCTGAATGCAACATCCTCAACTGCGGGCTGAAAAACTAGAGCGCCTGCCTAGCAGACTGCTGCCAATACCAGCCAAGAGAGAGCAAAGGAATCACAATTCCTGTGGCAGCAATGCTCCTGGGAAAGGCAATCTGATGATTGCCCTTCTGTAGGAACAGATAGTTTTGATAGCTTGGAGAGTTTTGGTGGGCACAGACAGGGTCCCATCCCTTTGGGGCAGGCAAGTTAATAAATAGTCAGCCTTTGTCACCTTCAGTGCTTCAAATGGCTGGAAAGGGCTGCTTAAAGAGAGCTTCTATATCTCTCCAAGGTATTTCCAACACCCCCCAACCCCACCAACACATGCACCAGGCATCTCCTTTAAGGATTAAAGTGATGAAGCCAAAGTGATTACAAAAGAATTTTCCAGAACTCATGCGTGTAACTGTTTTTTTTAAATAAAAAATATTCATATTCATTACTAGGAACTGTTGCTCGGGCTGCAGGAACTTTGTAGTAGAGGAAAATGCCCTTACCAGCAATGGTGTACATTCCAGTTCTAGCCCAGTCAGTAATTTGCTGTGGAACCTTGGGTAAGTCTACTGCTGTTCTGTGGGAGGCTTACTGATTAGGAAGGAATCTTGCTACATGCCTGAGGGGACCTCCAAGCATGGTCCTCTCAATCACTGCCTCCTGAGTAGCCTGGGTTACGGGAGCCAGCACATCTCCGGCCTGGAAAAGTCACTGCTTTCTCTGTCCATGAAAAGGACCCTTGGTCTGGGAAGTCAGGCTTGGATGCCAGTGTTCTGTAATATCAGATGCCCACCAACCGTCCTATCTCATAGCAGCACCCACTGGGCAGGGGTTGATGATTTTCAGCTTGTCTAAGGTTAATAATCCTGTATTCTAGTTGTCTGGGAGATAGGCCAGAAATCAGAGGTGAGGGTCTTCAGGCAGAAAACCCTAGCTACAAACTCAGTAGCCCAGCAAAAACGGGGGACCTGTCTGCTTAGCAAAATATGAATGACAGGAACTGGGTAGAAGGAAACATATTCCTTCCCCCCTGACTTTCTTTTTCCTAGAAGATTTAGAAAGTACTATTGCCCTAGAAAAATCTTTGTCATCCTCCCTCAAAAGGAATGTCTGATGTCACTGAAACTGCCAGCATGTCTGATGATCAGGTTTCAAGGAGATGAATGTAAAATGCACACACACGAAAAGCAAAATGGGGAACTAGAAAAAATAACTATAAGAAAAAAAAATAAGGCCCAGATACTGATGGCTAAAAAAGGGAAGTAGCAGGATGGGGCTGAACCCGTCCTTGCTGGTAGTAAAGATGCAAAGAATAACATTGATAAACATATGCAAGGGTTGGGGAAGGAGAAGGAGGAAGTCGTGGCCAAGACAGATGGTCATACACACCCCTCTGAGGACCACAGCAGTCCCCAACCTACTGTGTGGTTCCACAGGATGCCTCCCTCCCCGACACAGCAGTGGGAAGCACCCAAGCCATGCCTGCTGTGAATGCTGAAATTCTGTTTCCCACTCCCTGTCTCCATCATGTTTGTGCCCTTCAGGACCTACAGCAGGTTCCTTAGCCCTCTGTGCCATGGCACAATGGTCCCTGTGCCACCCAACTCATGGGAGCAATGAAGGGTACAAAGTGAATTGATGCTAACCGTTGTGTCTGAGATCCCAACCCTCACATCCCATCCAGTGGGGGAAAACGTGGGGCAGAAGCCATTTCCTTCCTTTGCAGCTGCCTTCCAAGGGCAAAAAAAAAAAAAAAGGTCCCTGGGCCCAGGTCATGCAGCAATGACTCACTGTGGGCTTGCGTTCAACCACAGCACACACAGCTATTGTCCAATGGTGACAGTTTCAAGGAGCTAAGCTTGACCATCCCCAGTCTCTCCATTTATTCATTCATTCATTCAGCAAACACATGCCTGGCCCAGAACTCATGACCAGGCATGTGATGCACATGACTCATACGGAAGGGGCAGTTAATTATTGCCCATTAGATGAATTAATAAATAAATAGGGAATGTATGAATGCAAGCCCTGGCATAAGTGTTTGAGTGAGACAGGCAGAGGAATAGATAAACCCTACCCGCGCATGTTTGCGAGTGGCAGAAAAGACTTACACATAAACAACCTTTAAACTACAGAGTGTAGGGCTGGAACCAGCAGCTCACAACTGTAATCCTGGCTACTCGGGAGACTGAGATCTGAGAATCATGGTTCTAAGCCAGGTGAGGCAGGAAGGTCAAAGAGAATCATCTCCAATTAATCCCCCACCCCAAAGCTGTAAATGGCTCTGTGGCTCACCCTTGAGCACCCAGGGTCCTGAGTTCAAGTCGGGACAGGACGATAAAGATACAGGATGTGATCAAATGCAATGAAAAGAAAAGAAGAATGCACTGGGAAATCCAAACCCAATAACATATTAGAGAAACACAAACCTATGTATCCCAAAGCCTTCTGGAAAGACATCTCAGGACAGGGACCCTTGTTCCTGTAGGAAACAATGTGCCCAAAGCCCGTGTTCTGGGAAAGGTGTCCAGGTTGGTGTCATGACAGTGCATGCATAAACAACCTGACAGGTGACATGTAGCTGAGTGGTCCCTTGGGACCAGATGGGATCTCTTGATGGCTACATTTAGGGTCTGGACTCTGTCAAACAGACATGGAGTGCTGTTGAGACATTTTGGGAAGAACAGATTGCTGGATTCATAAAGATCAATTCATACTCAGGATAAAACATGAGTTAGGCTGACAAGCTTCTCTTGACCAGATGTTTTTCCATACGTTAACAGAGCTCAGATCAAGGCAGAGCTTTTGAGAGAAGGAAGAGAAAATCAAGGATAGAAACAGTCTAAAACTGTAATGGAAGATGGGCGTGGTAGCTCACGCCTGTAATCCTAGCTACTCAGGAGGCTGAAATCTGAGGATCGTGGTTCAAAGACAGCCCAAGCACCAAAGACTGTGAGACTCTTATCTCCAATTAACCACCAGAAAATTGGAAATGATACTGTGACTCAAGGAGTAGGGTGGTAGCCTTGAGCTGAAGAGTTCAGGTACAGCGCCCTGGCCCAGAGTCCAAGCCTCATGACTGACAAAAAACAAACAAACAAACAAACAAACAAACAAACAAAAACCCATAACGGAAGGCTCAGTAACTACTAAAATGTGAATGGAAGGGAGGAAAGTAAGCAAACAGCTCAGCTTTCTACCTTGGCTGTCTGAGTGGGTAGGATGTGATTTCTCTGGTGGGGAAGATAAGGAGATGATCTATTTTCCATGCATTTAGCATGGTGTCTTATAACACATAATTCCACCCATGAATGGTTTGGGGGAACTCCAAGACCCTTCCTCAAAATTCTCCCAAAGTGCCTCCAAAGGAAAACCAAAGCTCAGGGAAGAAAATGAACCTCTCCAATACCAGTTCCATGGCACATCTTCCAGTCATACTCCAAGACATGTGAGGTAGAGGCTTTTTACCTGCTGTTGCTGAGGTTTATTACAGCTTGTTTGAGAGGAGGAAACAAAGTCAAGAAGGAAGAGATGGGGAAGGGGATGCAGAGGTCAAGAAGAAAGGACAAACTCATCTGGGTTAAGCGAGTTGCAGGCTGGACGCTCAGTGGACAGATAAAGCACAGGTCCTGAGGTCATCTTAGGGTACTTTCTGAAGGATATGAACCATTAATGTGGGAGTAACAGAGAAGACTAAACTCAGATGCAACAAGGGACGGAGAGTGATGTGAGCCAAGCATGAGGTAAGAGAGAACTTGGAAGAGGAGGTGAGAGCCTGTGGGACTCCAGAAATGTGTGATTCATGCTCACACAATGGACAACAGACCCTCTGATCTCACAGATGGGTCCCCCTACCGTAGCCGCCCAATAATGTGGACTCAGTGATACCAAATCTGATTCTGTCCCAGAAAATCAGAAATCTGGATTGTGCGTATGTGTCTGTGTGTGTCAATGTGTGTGCATGTATGTGCACATGTGTGTGGGGGATAGAGGAAGGGTGATCACCATTCAGTGATCTGATCAGCCCTAGAGATAAGAGTATGCATGCTGGTGAGAGAGTGTGCAGGTCCTGGACTGGGCTGGGAGGAAAGAAGGGAGGCCAGGTAGGGGTTGAGAGGCCTGCTGGGGGGAGGGGGCTGATGCAGTAGACTTATTGCTGCTGAAGGGGAAGGAAGTGGATGGCAGTACTGGAAGTTAAAAGTGACTAAGCTGAGCACTATGAATGGAGAAGTTCAGGGTGATGAGCAAGTCCAAGGAGTGGCCATGGTGAATGGACCAGTGGAAGAGAGACTTGTGGGAAGGGTGAGCACATACCTATCCCTTCCACCTCTTCATGGAGAACCAGCATATGAAACTGCTTACCTGGAGAGGCAAACGTAGGATGAAGGAAAAAGAGGATTTGTAGAATAGAAAGGCCCGGCTTAAAGGAAGAAAAGCTCTGATAGTAGCTTGG